>NC_135845.1:9715000-9795000 GCF_029677425.1 Wolffia australiana
TAATTAACTAAGGATCGGTTTAACCCAATCAATAGGTTAAGTTTCCAGCTCCTGGGTGCCAAGCTACTCCTCGTGCTCTAGAAGATACATAGTAGTGTTTGAACTATCTTATGGAACCTTTACCGTCATCGGTTATCGTATATGTATAATCCATCATACGCGTGAGAGACTCGAATGACTTAGGGTATGGTTGATCATCAAATCCTAATCTGTCATTCTTTTAGTGATGATGCGTAACAGGGATCATTGGAGAACACTTTCTCCAATATCCTGGCCAAGGATTTTATGCATCATCTTCCTTGAGTCAATCTACACTTATAGCGATGGTAGATGATCCCGTCTTGACCACTCAATCATTTCCGTGAGCTTCTTACTACGTCCGAACTATGACTTCTCTGGATCCCATGATTAGAGGCTCGTAAGTCATAGTCAAAATGTAGTAGTCCATCCACGAGATGTCCTTGGTGTCTCAAGTCAATGTATCACTTCTATAACTATAACATGAATCAACTTGATTGATGTTTAGGTATAATACCATTAAGGGATTCATACGGATCAATTTAGTGCACACTTTCTCCAAAGAGCACCCACTATATGCCACTAGTGTCACCACACTAATAGCCACAGAATCAACTATACTTATTGTATAAGTAGGTTCATTTAGTGCCATTCTATCCGGATAATTCGACGTCCCTCTTACTATACATCGATTAGGAATATTTAGAATACATATTTAAGGACTAGTGATCTATGTATTATGATCTCATCATAATTCGCTATGTCATTGCACACATTCATGGACTTCATTATAAGCATCACACTGGAATGATAATGAACATAATATTTTATTCAATGAACTTAAATAAAAATGGTTGTGTGATTGGCTTGACGGCAACATAATATCCATCAGTATGAAGATTCAAAAATCTAGAAAATGCATAAATACATCAAATAATTCCAAAATTTGTTTTAAAACAGAAAAATATTAGACATATATATATATATATATTGAAATAAAATATAATATACCTCTCAATTTTAATATCATAAAATTAAATATATATAGATATATTTAAACTTAAGAATGATTTTCTTAATGAATATCTTGTGGGAGATCGTATAAAATATCCTAAATTCGTATAACGTTCAAACCTTGATCGCATGCATGTAGAATTATCTTAATGAAAATAAATATATATTACTTAGGATATTCATCTATTAAGTATCTTGTTATTACCCCAATTATAGATTACTTAGGATATTCATCTCCTCCATCTTGACTACTCTCATTTTTTGCACCATTATCATTGTGATCATTGTGTTGCTCCAATCACATCAGGCGTTGATGCATGCTTAAAGGAGAAAGGAGAAGAAGGGAAACCTTATGAATGTTGGCCTAGGATAATTTTTTTTGAGCCTTCCCCAATTTATTCTAAATGATATTTTAATATAAACAGTAATTTTTAGTATATAATGTCTCCACGTTAATGGCTATGGAAGCGACCACATATGAGTGAGACTGGATACCACTACTCTACCCTGACACTTTGATGTCCTTCTCAAGTATCCTTCAAATAGGAATATTTAGAACACGTGCCTGAAGAGTAGTCATCTCTACATTAAGATATCATCATAATTCACAAAGTCGGGTCATGAACTCATAGACCTCATTATATGCATCATACATGCACTATGATAAATATATTATAATACATGGTATTGCTTTGTGACGACACATTTCCATAAAGCAAATGGTTAATTTTGGTAGTCTGACACAAATTTGAAAGCATGACAAAATCCCATTTATTTAACTGTATCAAAAATTTTCACTCCCCGCTATTACTTCAAAATAAAATTACATGGTGAGTTATATGAACCAAGTTGATTTTGCTTTTCTGTGGAGGAAGACATTTAATTTAAATTCACTCCAGCTCATAGGGAGCAATTTCTATGTATTTAAGGCTTCAAAGTGGTTCATTCATTTTTTATCGTGACATGGTTGTGTTTTGATTTTTATTCTCATTGAAAACAATTTGAAAATAAAAAAGAGAAATCAATATGGAGCTAAGAGCCCAAAGAGTATAAATAGGGATCCTATGTTCTCAATGTGAGAAATGTAAAGTGTTCTTCAATTTGGTGTCTCTATTCTTAGGAAAGAAATACCAACCCAACACTTTAATTTCTCCCTGAAAATAGGATCCCCATTCACTGAAAAGTAGGGCTCCTTTTTGGATCCGGATTGGGCCTGCTCCATAAATAAGTTATAACTTATGTGCGGATTCTTGATATAAATAATGAAATAAACCATAATACATATCTTTATCACTACAAATTTAATGTCACATTCCAAGAAAGAGTGACCAAGGTACTAATGGGTTTGATTGAAGTGGCCCAAGCTGGAGAAGCCCATGCAAAGGGAAGTTCTACACGCAAGGGTTAGCTAGTTAGGAATGATTAAAGAAGGAGAGATCAAAGTGGCAATGACCGAGGCATGAGCTTTTGAAGTATGAAAAGCCTAACTGGGGAATCTGGAGCATCCCAAAGTAGGATATGGTTCATAGGAAATGAAACATTATAGTATTTAGACATTGGATAGTGCGACAATAGGTAAATCCTGATGGAGGTTGATAATCACACATAACCTGCAATATCATAGCAATCTCAAGTATTTTATGTGTTTATATTCATTTAAAGTATCTTAAATTCATGCTTAATAAACAATGATTCATGATAACTCAGATTTTGGGGTAATTAGTGATGAGCTAACTTCACTAATTAGTGTCGTTGGTTTATCCGAATTAAAACAACAAAAAATTATAATAACCTTACTAGCGTAGGGAGAGTAAGGGTCGATCCACAGGGAGCAATGGTTTTTTCTTAGGAATTTGTGCTTTAGTTATGTATTTTTTAAATAATTTTAGAAGTAGTTTACTACATATGAAGATAAATAACTAAGTAAATAAAAATAGATAACAAAGAAAAATAAAATATTATTATAATATTATAATAAAAATTTTTGTGGGATTTTTAGGAGTATTTGAAGGCTAAAACAAAATAGGAAATCAAACAGTTTGGCGCTTTGGACTTAGTCAAAATTTGGCTAAGTCCGGATGCCAAATGGGGAAGGTGGCTTGGTGGAGGAGAGAGAAAAAATGGACTGCACTAAAATCACTCTAGAATGCGTTCTAGAATGAATTTTAGAGTGTGGTTGTATACATTCGAACCGTCTGGATATTGGCTAGCTAATCCAAGACTAACTAAAAGACAAAAGACGAATAGAAAAGAGTGAAAAAGGAGAAATAATAAGGTAACCTCTTTGTCACACCCGCTAAGGCCCAAGGGACTTCTTCTTCTCCTTTCCACCAGCTTCTTCAGCCCTGGATGCTTCCTTCTCAGCCTGGCACTCACTGAGGTGAATGGATCTATGACTCAATTGCACTTAGGCCACCAAACATTACTTTGGATTGAATCACAAGATGAATATTACAATAGGGTGAAGGGGTTTATATAGGGAGAGAGAACAAATAAGAGCCATTGGATTTTTAATACAATGGATGGCCAGATCTTCTTTTCAGGGCCATGATCCACGTCCATTATGGTCCTCCAATCAGCATTGAGACCTTTGAAATACCCCCTGGACGTTCAAGGCTTCTTTCCTTAATTAGCATTAAAGATGCTATCTTTAAGTCTCCACCCTTGGATGTATTGTGGATTGAATGGCTGGATCTTCTTCTCTGGCTTGGATCCACGTCTAAGGTTGTCCTCCAATCAGAATTTAAGCCCCTGAAATGTTTATAAATAATCATGACTGGACCTTCCCCTTGCCCTCCTTTCTTTGGCCCAACATGCCGCTCATAGTGGGCTTAGTGGAGCTTCCTTAGTGGGCCTTTAGACTAGAGCCAACTGTCTTGCTTTGGGCCTTCTTTCTTGGCCCAGGTTTGTGGCTGAGCCTGCTCCTCAGGTCCAAATAGCTTCCTCTTCATTTAATTATCCCCTTTATTCATGAAAGTATCACCTAATTCCTGCATCTTCCACATAAACTAAGAAGAGAGTGAGATTCATTCCACTTAACTCATTGAGTTAAGTGGGGTTAGTCCCAAAAATGATAATAATTAACTCCAAATTAGAAAAAGGTGATTTTGTTTCATGATGTTTCACAACGTAACATAAATGTTGATAATATATCCAGATAAAGATAAAGAAGTAGATAAATTAGCTGAAATTGCACATATATATTACTATCATTTTGGATTTATCAAATACCCCCCAGCTTAGATCATTGCTAGTCCCTTAGCAATGCCCTTCAATTTTCTTTGGACTTCCCTTCTCGCCTTTACACCAAGAAGGTATCTGCATGAAGCGTTAAGTTTATCAATCACATATCTAGATGAGCATTTTCCTTCGACAATCTAGGTCAAAACCTTTGCAGGAATACATGAACTTTTTTTCTCATGGTCTGAGCAGAGCTGGTGGTCATAATAGGGCAGCTTAGTTCTCTCTAGGCTCAACACCATAAAAAAAAGATTTCCTCACTTCACACATTGAACTGGGCCTCACCCCTCTTGGTTCACTCACTTACAAGAGAAAGGGTTACCTAAGTGGTGATGTCCCTAAAAGCTTCATTAGACCTGAAATAGAGAGTATGCACTCTTTGCCTCTTATTATGAGCACAAGGTAACAAGGCGTGTTAAGAAATGGCTTCCTATCTACTCTAAGCTTCAAGAGAGATGAGAAGAAAGGTTTAAGGAGAATGGGCAAAGTCTGAGTTAAGAAAGTCGGAGGAAGATTACTTATATAGCCTACTCCCAAGATTCAAGAAGAAATGTGGAAGGTAGAAGAAGGTAAAGATGATCCTGATAAGTTATTCTTCTAGGTAGAGAATGCATTCATTATGGAATGATAGGCAGTTCATAGGAAACAAATAAGAAGAAGAAGAAGAAACAAGCCACATAGTAATTTTTCCTTTATTTTTTTCATAATTTTGTAAAATGTATTCTTCATAGTAATTTTTCTGTATTTCCTGTTTTTTTTTTGGGGGCGGCTAATAGAAGAAGAGAATAAGAAAGGATGTATGAACTGCCATAATCAAATAATTTTTCTTGAATGAATGTCAATCACAGATTTCATGCAATCACTCTACCCTCAAAGAGGAAATTTTTTTTTTTCTACTTTGAGGATCAGTAAGAGGAAATAGATTGAGAAGATGTAGAGTGAATATCAATGGAAAAGATTTAAAATCAGATGACAAATATCAATATGATATTGTTTTTAAAGATAAGAGAGATAGAACGACTTGGGAGTAAGGCATTTCATAAGCAAGGAGGTGGAGTCGTATATAGGTAAGGTGAGGTAAAGGTGGTAAAGGGTCAGTAAGCATAGATGGATGAAGATGGCAAATGAAGAATTGTGGGATGAAGATTTTATAAGAGGTATGAGATGGAGGGGTAATGTGCTCAAGACTTGATGAAGTGCGTCTCACTATCCAGCATATGATTAGGCTGATAGGTAGTCATTCACATAGATAGGTTCGGTTAAATCAAAATATGGGTGTAGTGGGGGTGTCACACTTTCACTCAACACTCAAATCCTTATCTATGGGGTATACACCTTTTGATTTTCAGATCTGTCCTTCACCCTACCATGTACTCTCGCCATTTGGGGATAAGATCATGTACTACCTAGAAATCAACATTGATGCCCCTATAATATGATCATGATGCGCTCAGTGAGCCCAGCTTCCCCACAGATAAAAGGGGCTGTCCAAAGTTTGGTTATGGCATGATGTTGAATTCAAGAATCTTTTATACACCCCATCTTATTAAAAAAAAAACATTGAGACATCATAGAAAATATAAAACTTTTTAGGCGGATTGAATCTCCTCCCCACATAGTAGTTGCATAGTCCTCAATGCATAGGAAAATATAAAAAGGAGTTTAGAGGGCGCAAACAGTGGGTTGAGCGCTTTCATGTAGGTTCCTTCACGTCCATTTCATGTATTGGTGGTAGGCATTTTCTGAAAAAAAAGAAAAGAAAACAAAAGAAAAACAAAGAAACAAAAGAAAATAATAAAGGTAAAAAATAGAAATAAAAGCTTTAATGCAGCTCTATAGATGTTACTAACCTTCAGGTTTTTCCAATATCATACTAAGGGGTTGATGAGGAGGATCATCATGTAGGTAAGGCTTCAGCCTTTGCCCATTCACTGTGAATTGTTTATGGGTTCTAGGATCTGAAATTAAAATGGCCCCATTTTCATATGATTCTACTACCAAATAAGGTCCATTCCATCTACTTTTTAGCTTACCAGGAAAGAGTTTTAATCTTGAATTGTAAAGCCATACCTTTTGATCTTTGACAAAGGTCCTTCTTCTGATGTTTTTATCGTGGAAGGCCTTCATCCTGGCTTTGTATATCTTGGAGTTTTCATAAGCCTCATTCCTAATTTCTTCAAGTTCTTGGAGCTGGAGCAACCTGCATTTTCCTGCTTCATCTAAAGAAAGATTTTGCTTTTTAATTGCCCATGAAGCTTTATGTTCCAACTCCAATTAAGATGACATGGTTTTCCAAATATCAACCTGAAGGGGGACATTCCTAAGGGTGTTTTATAGGCTGTTCTATAGGCCCATAATGCTTCATTTAGTTTGTATGGCCAATCTTTCCCATTGGGCTTCACAATGTTTTGAAGGATTTTCTTAATTTCTCTGTTACATAGTTCAACCTGCCCATTAGCTTGCGGGTGATATGGGGTGGTTACTCTATGTTGTACACCATATTTTTTCAAAAGCTGTCTAAAATTAAAGTTTACAAAATGTCACCCCCCATCACTAATTATAGCCCTAGGACATCCATATCTGCAAAAGATGTAAGTCTCCACAAAATCAGTGACAACTTTACTGGTATTGGTCATAGTGGCTATGGCTTCTACCCACTTTGAGACATAGTCTACAGCCATTAAAATATACTCATATCCATTCAAATTAGGAAATGGTCCCATGAAATCAATGCCCCATAAATCGAAGATTTCTACTTCTAAAATGGGTTTTAGAGGCATATGTTTTTTTCTATCAATATTTATAGATGCTTGACATGCTAAACATTTTAAATAAAAATCATGTGCATCTTTAAATAAAGTTGGCCAATAAAACCCACTTTCCACTACCTTATGGGCTGTTACCTTAGCTAAATAGTGACCTCCTCCTGGATTGGAATGGCAGAATTTAAGGATGCTGTTCTGTTCTTCTTCGAGTACGCATCTTCTAAGAATTTGATCAGCTCCCTGATGGAATAGCTCTGGTTCTTCCCAAAAATAATCTCGCATGTCCTTGAAGAACTTCTTTCTCTCATTGTAGCTCCATCCTGAAGGGACTCTTACTGTCACAAAAAAATTGACAATGTTTGCAAACCATGGAACATTTCCTGTTTGGATAGCCAGAATTTGCTCATCCGGAAATGCTTCATGGATAAGTGAGGAGTCATTTACTTTGATCCTAGAAAGATGATCAGCAACATAATTTTCACAGCCCTTTTTATCTTTAATTTCTATGTCAAATTCCTGTAATAATAAACTCCATCTGATAAGCCTAGGTTTAGCTTCCTTTTTAGATAAAAGATATTTTAATGTCGCATGATCAGTGTAGACTATTATTTCATTACAAAGCAAATAAGGCAGAAATTTTTCTAAAGCAAAAATTACAGCTAGCAGTTCTTTTCCCGTGGTAGAGTAATTGAGTTGTGCATCAATTAAAGTTCTGCTAGCATAATATATGGCCACAGGTTTCTTCTCTTTCCTCTGTCCTAAGACTGCCCCTACAGCAAAATCTGAGGCATCACACATGATTTCAAATGGCAAGCTCCAATCTGGAGCTTGCAAAGTAGGTGCATGTGTGAGAGCCTTCTTCAGCTCTTCAAAAGCAGAAATAGCACTTTTATCCAAAATGATTTCATTAGTTTTACTAGAAAGGAAATTAGTAAGAGGTTTGGAAATTTTAGCAAAGTTTTGAATGAACCTCCTATAGAAACCTGCATGGCCGAGGAACCCTCTAAGGGTTTTTAGATTTGTGGGGAGTGGAAGGCCCTGGATGACTTCTATTTTGGCCTTGTCCACTTCCAGTCCATGATTGCTGACCTTGTGCCCCAATACCACTCCCTCCTGTACCATAAAATGAGATTTTTCCCAACTTAGCACAAGGTTACTTTCAATGCATCTTTGAAGAACTTTAGTAAGATTTAGAAGACAATTTTCAAAGGAATCTCCAAATACAGAAAAATCATCCATAAAAATTTCTAAACAATCACCTACTAAATCAGAGAATAAAGAGTTCATGCATCTTTGGAAGGTGGCTGGAGCATTACATAGGTCAAAAGGCATGCGCCTAAAGGCATATGTACCTATATGGCTAGTAAAAGTTGTTTTCTATTGATCATCAGGATGAATGTTAACTTGATTATATCTTGAATAACCATCAAGAAAACAAAAGAAATTATGTCCTGATAGTTTTTCTAAAATTTGATCAATGAAAGGAAGGGGATAATGGTCTTTCTTTGTAGCCTTATTTAATTTCCTATAGTCAATACATACCCTCCATCTATCAGCCTCTTCTGGATTTCGTCTCCCTTTTCATTGATCTCTATTGTTACTCCAGATTTCTTTGGCACCATGTGAACAGGGCTGACCCATTCACTATCAGAAATGGCATAAATAATACTTGCATCTAGCCATTTTAATATTTCATTCTCTAATATTTCCCTCATATGTGGGTTCAGCCTACGTTGGTGCTCCCTAGAAGGTTTAGAATCTTCTTCTAAAAATATTCTGTGTTCACAAATTGATGAAGGGATTCCTCTAATATCCTCAAATGTCCATCCTAATGCTTCTTTGTGATCTTTCAATACCTTAAGCAGATCATTTTCTTGTGAAGGAGTAAGGGACGAGGAAATAATCACAGGTAGGGAATTTCTAGAATCTAAGAATGCATATTTTAAAGATGATGGGAGAGGTTTGAGCTCTAAGTTCAAATCTAGGGAGAGTGTAGGAGGCTCAGGTTCCACTTTTTCATTGTTGGCATCATCTACTCTCAATAAAAACCCTCGAGTAGCATCAATATCATCCTCATCTTCATCACAAAATTTGAAATCTTCGTTACTCCCTCTAGGACATTTCATCATCTTGGATATGTCTAATTTGACTCTTTCCTCTCCAACCTTAAATTCAACAGTTCCCTTTTCCCAACCCATGATTGTTCTAGTTGTCACCAAGAAGGGTCTTCCTAGAATGATAGGTGCTAAACTTAGATCTCCCTTCACCTTGAACTCAGTTACAATAAAATCGACAGGGATCTCACAATTTTCAACGTTTATCATCACATCAGATAACCTACCCTCTGGTTGTCTAATTGTTCCATCAGCTAGCAATAGATCCATGCAGATTTCCTCTAATTCCCCAAAACCGTATTACTCATATAAAACTTTTGGAATAATACTAATACTAGCTCCTGTATCTAATAATACTCTAGTAAAAATCTTTCCTCAAATTTCACATGTAATAAAAGGAGCTCCTGGATCTCTCTTTTTAATGGGAACAGAGTTTAAGATACTAGAGGCATTTTTAGAAAGCTTAACTACCTCCTTGGTTTTTCTAGATGTGCATGAATCCTTTAAATATTTCTTCAAAGAAGGTGCACATTTAATCATATCCTCTACGGCTATTGACATAGTGGCTTTCTTAAAATTCTCTAGGAGTCTATACTCATAATCAGGGGAAGACTTAAGGGGTTTTAGGGCTGAAGGATAAGGAATGGGAGGAGTGTAAGTTGAAGGTAGGGGTTCCATACACATCTACGTAGTCTCTAGATGTGTTAATATTGTTAGGACTTGATCACCTTTCGTGGAGTAAAATACAATGAAAAGTGGTTCTTTGATATAGTCTCTAGATGTGTTAATATTGTTAAGCCTCTAGACACATCTACGTAGTTCTCTGTGTGGAATATCCTCATTGTTGGTAAACTTAATTTTAGTTAACTATTTTTTTGTCAATAGTGGACCTAATCAATAAAATTTGGATACGACTTTCAATTTTAATTAGATTAGATACTGATGGATAAGGGTAGCCTCCATAAGCAAATGTGATTTGGGAAACAATGTCTTGTGTCATGGTGATTAGGAAATGAGAAGAGATATTTTGGAAATGAAAAACATATATAAATGTGATGGTGAAATGAGATTATCCGAAGTAATAATCAATATTATCAATAGACGTGAAATGGTGGGGAATATAAGGTTATTATGGAATGAATGATTAGGTGCAGAAATGATAAGGAATAAGGAGGATCATAAATAGGTAAATGTATATAGTGATTAATGTATATAATTTATTCTACGTGGAATTAGGGGCATAGTGAATGATGAAAAATGTAGATGATGAGTGGTTAAATGGATCCTGATGGATGTTGAGAACCATAGGAAAATTCAAGTACAAAGAACTTGCCGTGGGATCTACTATTATACTAGAACCAACATTTGCTTCTACATAAGATTCCCCCCACTTCTATTTTGCCCCCAATTTTGATCAAGGACCTGAACCAATGTTGAAGAAAATTCAAGATTATTTTTATATCTAAGGGTTATTCTATTTATAGATACATATGTGAATGGGTAGATGAAAGAGAGAAAAGCTATCCTAAAAATTCTAACCCAAAAATCATCCTAGATTGTCAAATATTGCCTTATGATGTTGGATCATCTTGAGTGATTAATTTTTCTCTCCCACTGTTGATGCCATAGTGAAATTTTTTTTCTGAAGATTGTCGTAGCCAATCATTGTTTGCATTCGCAGATAGGCTGTAATCTGAATCAATTGGTTTGGAAAAAGGTACGATGATGTTAAATCATGGTAAATTATGGAATAGTATTAAATTCCACAATATTAAATACATTCATTTATATAAGTTATGAATTAAAATATTATTTTATTTACACATAATATTATAAAGTTCCATAAAATACAAAACATAAAGAAGTATTACAGTATGATTTTACAAATGGTTACCTCATTTTAAGCTTTATAACATTCACATATTATGATCTTACTCTAGAAAAGTTCTGCTAGAATGAAAAAAAGATCGATTCACAATTCTACTCTCCTGTGAAAGGGATGATAAAAAAATAATCAGGTTGGAAATTGCCATGTGTGTTCAAGAAAAGGGTTTTTTCTACATAAAAATTCGAATTGGAATTTTTCATCATATCAGTGCATGTTAAATTTATTTCCAGACATATAATAACCCTTATGTGCGATATCCGCTAGGCCAAAATACCTGTCTACTTCATAACTCCATGAACCCAATATATATTAATTGTCTAAAAAAATAATTAAATATATTGAGTATTAAAATAAATCTATCGCGGATCAATTTAATCGAGTAAATAGGTATATTTCCAATATGTGAGGTGCCAATCTAGGTTCCATGCACGAGTATATAGGTATATTTTCCCTTCGAGGTGTAAATATATTTATTGACTCTTCGATGGAACCGTAGAATCAATTATCACTATGTACATACAATCTCTCATCCACACAACACTCCAAGGATGACCTAGGGTAAGGTTAAGTATCAAACCCTGATTGCGCACCTTAGTTATCACTAATGCATTAAAAATGAATTCATAATGTTTTGTATGATATTTCTATCTTGGCCCAGGATTTCATGACATCATTGATAACAAGAAAGATCACATACAAAAATCATGCATATCACATAAATATATGCATCATGGTTTAAATGGATTTAAAAGTACTTTAGCAGTTTTTTCTGATTTTTTTAGATTTTGTGGAGTTTTTACGCATTTGTCTGACATAATTTCCTTTACAAATCAACATTCTAAGTCACGAAATATTTAAATTTGAATTTATAAAGGCAACTCTAAGCTTTATGATTTAACCATATTTTTCCAGAAGTTTCTAAAAATTATTTCGTTATTTAAAATTTTAGAAGTTGAAAATTTTATTTTTATGTTTTTAAAATACATTTAATATTCAGATATGAAAGTTTAATCTGTGCACATCACATGTTACCACTCATTTAGCTACTTTTCAGCCTCTGATTGGCTCCACCAATCATTATAAAATAAATAATTATGGCACCGCAATTGGTGATGACATACCGGTTTAATCATTGGCTGGTGCACTTAATTACATAATGCATTTGGCATATGTGAAAATTTTAATCTTTTTTATTATTAAATGCAGCCCTTTACATAAAGTTGGATGAATCAGATAAAGTCAGAAATGTTTTGCCATAAATTCACTATAATCGAATAAATCACTTTTGAATTTTTGAAACTTGACTTTTGAAAAGTCTTGAAAATACCTTTTATTAGTTAAATCTGCAATAGTCAAGTAAAGCTAGTTGAATGATTGGTAGCGACCTACTCTTTGGGTGTGTTGTGGACAAAAAGTGTTTTTGATACATCAGGATTTTTTGATGTTCCTTAAGAATATATAAAACTCCGGATATAGACTATCCATCTGGATACCTATAAAAACATCAATTTATCTATGTGAAAAAGGTGCAAGGCTATGGGAACCTCTATAGAGGTAGTATTTTAATGAACTTCAGCGCTTTTCCCCCAGATCTCATTCTCCAAGCTTCAAACCGCTTCTACCTTCACTCTTGATGAATCAGGAGTGAACCCAGATGATAATTTAATAGGATTTCCCCCAACCAGGAAATTAGGAACACAATCCAGCGGTAAAACAATGAAAGTGTCAATATGGAGTTTTAAATATAAATATTTAAATACCCTAGCTCCTGGATGAATTCCAGGCTTTTGAGTGTTCATCCTTCCTTCATATCCAAATTTTCAGACTTCTTCAATGGTATATTGACAGCCCATTTGAAATTAGGAGTATCGTAAAAACAAGGACAAAACTCCCCCAAGGCCTTCGCAAACTCCAGCTTCTTTATTTCTCCTTAAGTTCTTCAATAATCAGTCTTTTAAATATAAAAATTCTGGGATGTTAATTTAAACTCAAGAAGATGTGATAATAAATCTATTTGACTCGATGAGTCAAGTAGGGTTACTCTTAAAATAGAAATAACCCCATAAAATAAGATTATTCATGACTTGGGGGAAAATTGTGATAATTATTGAATTAATGCAAAATATAATTTAGACAGATGCTTTGTAATTTTGATGTGAAATATTTAATAAACTCAGCACATAATAATCATGGACTATTTCATGTTTTCATTGAGCTAATCCTGTGCATGAATGAGACCTGAACACATTTACTAAAATCATTAGATCTTTGAAATGAAGATACTATGGTTGAATAGCTGCTGTACCCTTTCACACATGTCCAGCCTGTATAAGTTTTTTCTCTGCTCTTTTGCACTTCAACCTGTGCCCTCCTAGTTTCTTGGGTAATATTTTAGGATTTTTATTTTACTTCTGCAACCTTGCCCCTCCTGGATACTTCTCAGTGTGACCCTGCTTCCTTTACTTCTGCAAAAGTTGCTTGTCATCTCTAAACACTCAATTTTTTTACCTTGAAAGTTGAAACCGTATTTTATAAAGAAATTAAAATTTCAGAAATAATTTTTCATTCATTGAATATTTAATTCATTAAAAATGTAAAATAAAAAAGATGAATAAGTGATGAAATGGAGTGAAATCCTGGTTCGAATGCATTTCTTAATTAAAATACATGTAATTATAAATTATGATTACATTAATTATCTTACCAAAATTATAAATTATGATGTATATGTTCATTAATTCATTAAAAGCCACGCTTTATGAAAATCCCCCTAATACAGTCTATTTGTAGGCCTTTACCAAAGCATAGGAGAAAGGTTACTCACAATTTTTGTTTTAAGAATGCAATATTGTCTCTAGAACTTTCTTATTTACTCATATGTTATAGCTTCCTAACAAGTGAGTTTTATTGAAAGGATTTTTCATGTCTCAAGATCACCTAATTGATTTAGGTTACTTAAAAGTTTGTAATCTATAATCTTCCCTATCCACCTTGGTGAATTTCAAATTCTTCCCTTCTGCTCCTAGTATTTTCAAACAATCACTGTTTACACCTAGGCAATCACACAACATGGTTTCCTATCGATTTTGGTTCACAGCATAGATATGGAAAATACTTCCCCTTTCATGTTCTGTACCTCAAGAACATATTTTTTGAATCAGAGCTAACCACTCCATACTGTGTCCCTTCCTCTGGCCCATCCTCAGCATTTTTTTATGGGTTTGCATGTCCGGCTTCATGATTTGATACCAATTTACTAATTGACTTTTGTGGAATTTGGGGATGAGTTGACAGATTTATGGCAGGAGCTCAATGGCAAAGGTGAGTAAAAAGGATATATGATTAGGCTTAAAATGCTGAGTTGAGTCCTTCCCACCCATCTGTGTTATGGTTGGATATCCCTATGTCTCCCCCATTGACTTGAATTTCAAGTGAGGTACTAAAGTCCTCTGTTTATGAAATGACATAATAAACAAAAGATAATATATTTTGATTGGAAACCATCAGAATTACATTTTTAAGTGGGTTTGATTAGTTAGATCACTATATTAAGTTTTGCATTGATTAACTAATCAAAGACTCCAAATATTATGTGTATGGAATTTTTTTCTTGGCTTTTATATCCCCCTACTTAGTTCATGACGATATAAATCTAGCCATTCACTGCTTGTTGGGGACGCTCAATTCTGCCAGTCCTCTGTATTTTTAGAAAATAAACTCTGAACTAAGAAATTCATAAAACTTTACTGGTAGGAAAAAATCATTGTACACTCTGGGCTTTCTCTTAGATAGCGCTCAATTTAAAGTCGTCACACAGAATTCAAATTATTTTAGACAATGATATGCTTACATTTTTACATCAATTAATTTA
The DNA here is from genome assembly GCF_029677425.1 of Wolffia australiana. Taxonomy (NCBI): domain Eukaryota; kingdom Viridiplantae; phylum Streptophyta; class Magnoliopsida; order Alismatales; family Araceae; genus Wolffia; species Wolffia australiana. The sequence goes on from NC_135845.1 coordinate 9,729,911, forward strand.
TTGGATTCTTCCTGAAAAGTCTAACAAGATCCACTCTTCATTAATTCATCAGAAAAATCCAAGTCATCCATTTTCTTCAATGGCAATCATCTCCTCTTTGGATTTTATCAAATTTACTAACTCCTATAACAGATAAAATAATGGGCATGGTGTTCTAAATGAACTGAATCAGCTTAAGATGGTTCAAGTGTTTCATATGGAGCTTGTTGGTATTATGAGTTGAAAAATGACAACATATTTTTTTATAAGTACAGTTAAGGACTTGTGAGTATTAAAACATTTAAAACTAGAATCCCTGAAAGAAGGACACTTGTTACAAGATATCACAAATCAGAAATGTCATGGGTTTGGAACTTAATGTTACCACTTACTGTGATAATATGTTAAAATCCAGTATTCAATTTTCAAATTAAATAAATAAAAATTTCTCATTAAATTTAAAGCATTAATTATTTAGTATCTCATACACAATTTTAATACAAAAATCTTATTCTGATAAATTAAATACATCCTAATCAGTTCTCGATATATGTATTTGATGTCTGTTATCTTCTATTGTAGTGATAATATTTATTCTCATCCTAATCAGTGGCATTTTAATTTTTCAGATAACATAAAATGATATTTATTCCTTAATTGGAAAGGATGCTCTATATCAGCAGTTAAATCCATTTGCTACTTCAAACAATTAGATGATGATTTCAGACAGATGGAACAGGAATGAATGGACATTTCATTCAGTCTGTCCATGGCATTTCATTTCATCCATATCGCCATCTGAGTCGTTATACTGACCATTCCATCATCGATCCCTTGAATCATGTGGCCATGATGCAAAACAGAACAGATGATAGATGACTGGATGATGAAATGGAGTAAATAGGCAAAAAGAGGGAGAGAGTGAAGGAGAGAACAAAAGAGTGAGGGAGAGAGAGCAAGAGAGAGTGTGTGAGAGAGAGAGTGCATGAGATAGTGAGAGAGATGTTGAGAACAGTGGATGGCGGTTGTCGGCCCCCTGAATGACCGTCACCATCTCTGTGGATGACGTTGGTCCATGATGATGATGATGTCATCTGCATTTGCCCTCCCCATCATCAATGGTCATTTTCCTTTTAGTTGATGGCGTCGTCCGCTTTGTCCATGGTCATAGTCCCTGTCATCCCCGGTCCTAGAAGACTCCCATTGTCCCAATCTTCTATGTTCATTGTCCCCTTCATTGATGGTTGTCATCCCCATCCACAACTGTTGTCATCCTCATCAATGATGAAGGTCATGCTCCTCATCTCTCTCTAAGAAGGTCCTTATTTTATTTTACATTCTTAAATATTTATCTATAGTTCCATCATCCAAAACGTCATCAGTCATTTCGGTCATCAGTCCCACGTCATCTGCGACTTATGACTGATACGTGATCACTTATTACTGAAGTCATTTCTCTCAGTCATCCGTCCATGACTGATAAAATGAATGACGAAAATGGACGAAAAGGATGAAGGTCCGTTCAACAAGCCTACAAACATTCATCTACAAACAGCATGGAGCTCCGCCTTTCCCATCCCTGGTGCGTCACTTGATGGTATTAAAGCACGTCGGTGAAGTTAAGTTAAGTTAATTTAATTTAGTATAGTTTTAGAATGGAGGCGTTATTTTTTTCTTGTTCTTTAGGCAAATCGTCCGTTCTCTTACGCAAATCATTACAGCACTCAGATTTAAAGTGCTACGTGGGCACCTCCACTCTTGTCATTATGCTGAACTCGAACTTAGCTGCATTGAGCCACAATATACGGTTATTTGAATTATTTATTCTATCGTTTCCATTGCTTGGGAGTTAATTCGTTGGTTAGGCAGGCTTTCTCACGTTTCTCAATATGGGCTCCGTATTTTCCGCAAAAATTTCGGAAGATACGATAATAGTTTATACCCCCAGGCGCTGATTTTCACAACTTATTTTATAAACCGCTTCACGTTCCATCGGGAATCCAATAACATGTTTAGAAAAAACAATCTAATGGCACCCGTAAATCTATAAATAAGGATCTCATCTAATGTAACTCTCGTCTCCTACGGCCCTCAAACCTGCTTACCTTCTTCTGTTTCTACGATACGATGATAAGAAGAGACTTCTTCTGTTTCTTCTTGATAATATTCTTTGTCACGACCATGGCTGCATCATCTGTCTCATCCGTCAATCAGGAATTGTTCTTCAGAAACAAAACCTGGCATTTAATCGGCGCACCATGCAATAAAATTCGCTTTCTTGGGCTTCATTGCTGCAACGGGACTTGCAGCGACATCCTCTTCGACTGGAGAAACTGCGGCAGGTGCAACCGAAGCTACAGGAGGCCGGATTCGTGCAAGTTTGGCATTTGTGATTATGCGTAAAGCCCACTATGTGTAATCTGGCGCTTTTTTATGAGTTGAATAAACGAATAATGGGGATCAAGCTTCAGGCATTTGGATTCTATCCAAGTTACTGCATAGGATTGAGTTTTCTTATCCAGAAAGAAGTAATTTCATTTTTCTCCCATTAATTTCCATTTCTGTTCGTGCGTTCTTGGGCCTGAAGCTTCAGTTCATTTTTCGTCATTCCTGAGTCGTATTCCATAAGGTCAATCAATTAAGAAACTTTAGACAGTCGTAAGGCAATGATGGATTTAGCTGGATTAAATTGTTGACATCAATATTGTACGCGATTTTTTTGTAAAGCCAATTAACGCGAAACGGTAAGTGTGATCATATTTTTTTTGATCCTGCTTGTGTCAAGAATACGTGTCAGCAGTACCTGACAAAGGAGGAACAACCGCCATCTCAGACCATACTGCCGCCATTCGCAGTCAAGTAGAAGTCTTGGGACTTATCAATTCATGATGCGCTATCATGAACTGCAACCAGACTTCATTTAAATTTAGTTAACCATTTTTTATATCTAAGGAACATCCTTCTCTATATAAGGCTGTATGGATCAAGAACAAGCATTCTCTTTTCATCTTCTGCATATCTTTCTATTTTCTACTTCGATCACACGTCGATTTCTCAACATGGTATCAGAGCACGCTCTGTCCGGATCTGAAGGTTCCTCCGACGAAGGGATCATTCAACGACAAAGGCAACGCACAAGATCGCCTGAGAGAATCACACATGTTCCACCAGTTGGGATTAAGCTCACTCGAAGCAACTATCCCCTCCGGATGAGCTGCGTAAAAGCCAACGTTGGAGCCCAAGGACTAGGTAAACATCTCACACATGAGAGACCTACTTCTGTTCCACCATTTTCAGATCCAGAAAATCCCTGGTGGAAGAGGGACACGGCAGTAGGGGCTATAATGATGTCATCCATGAGAGACGAAATTCTTCCCATCATACAAGGTTGTCTGACTGCTGTGGAAGCATGGAGGACTCTCAACATCGAGCTGTCCTCTAGAACAGAATCCAGAATTATGGAGCTGATGAATCAGTTACATAGCATTGAAAAAGGTATGCACTCCATTGATGAACCATGTGCAATGTCTAAGGCCAAACAATTACCGTACACGTCTTTGCACACACATACTCTACCTCTCTTGAATTAATCTACTCTGATCTCTGGGGTCCTGCTCCTATTTTATCTCATTCGGGTTTTTCTTACTATGTTACGTTTATTGATGCCTACAGCCGATACACTTGGCTTTATCCCCTAAAAAGGAGAAGCAATCTTGTGGATGTTTTTTTACATTTCAAATGTCTTGTGGAATGAAAATTTGATTTTAAAATCAAAGCTTTCCAATCTGATTGGGGGGGAGGGGGGAATATCGCTCTCTTCATCTCATGTTTAAAGAGGAAGGAATTCAACACTGAGTCTCCTGCCCACATGGTCATCAGCAGAATGGTGCTGCAGAACGGAAGCATTGTCACATCATCGAGATGGCACTCACCCTAATGCACCATGCAGGTACTCCACAACGTTTTTGGGCGAAGCCATTACTACAACAGCTTATTTGATCAATTGTCTTCCCATGGCTCAGTTAAAGTACAAATCGCCCTTTGAGGTACTTTAGACCAAACCCCAAATTACAGTTTCCTTAAAAATTTTGGATGCCTGTGCTATCCAAATCTTAGACATTATGTTGTATCTAAGCTAAGCGCTCGGTCTGAAAGAAGTGTCTTTCTTGGATACAACTCATGAGACCTTGGTTACCGATGTCTAATTCTTCGTACAAACAAAATAATAATTTCCAGAGATGTAATCTTTGATGAGAAGATTTATCCATTTCTTATCAAAAATACCTTCACACTTCCCCTATAAAATTGGTCAATTACTGATTCCTCTAAGCATGTTGTACAACTTCGTCCACTTGAAATTCAACCATTACAACAAAACTCACACATCGATTTGGAGTCTAAAAAATGTCTATCATGCAATAATTCCATAGAACAACACTCTGTAGTCACCCCTCCTCCAAAACAAATTGAAAATATCAGTCCACTCAAACCACAAATAGTTGAATTTAGTTCCACGCCACCCAAGCATTTTAAAAACATCTCTGAATTATATCATACCTCCAGCAAACATCCTTTTCCAATATGTTTATCTTCACATTCTTTTCCAGTAGAACCAACTTCAGTAGATAATGCTGTTAAGGACCCTATGTGGCGTAAAGCCATGACCGAGGAATACTCAACACTCATGAGCAATCATACCTGGGACTTAGTACCACCTCCAGCTAACACAAATCTTGTTGGCTGTAAATGGGTGTTTCGCACCAAACAAAAATCCGACGGTTCTTTCAATCGGTGCAAAGCTAGACTAGTAGCTCAAGGTTTTAGTCAAACTCCAGGTGTAGATTATCACGAAACATTTAGTCCTGCACTTAAAATGACTACCTTATGAACTCTCCTTGCCTTAGCTGCAAGTAAAAAATGGCACATTCATCAGCTTGATATCTCAAATGCTTTTCTCCATGGAGATTTACATGAAATTATTATCTCCGTCAACCTCCAGGTTTTATCTCTTCCAATCCTCATCATGTTTGTCGCTTATGAAAGTAACTCTAAGGGCTAAAACAGGCTCCATGTGCCTGGTTCCAAAAGCTCAGTCAAGTTTTTGCTCAAAACCAATTTACTGGGTCACGCACTGACCCCTCTCTATTTTTTAAATTTAGCAATAATACACCTCAATATGCTCTTGTATATGCCGATGATATACTAACTATAAGTCCACGTTCATATGCGATCTTACATACTGTTTCAGCACTAAGCCAACAATTTGCAGTCTGAGATTTGGTACCAGTCACAAGCTTCCTTGGTATCAAAATTCAGTGCAATCAGGTTGGTCTCACTCTCTCTCAAGAATTATATGCTATAAAAATTCTCAAGCTGTCCAAGATGTCCGAGTGCAAACCAGTTGCTACTTCCTGGCCATCTCAAAGATGCAAAAAACAAAAGTCAAATTGCACTTCCAATTGTGATACAACTCTATATCAAAAAAGTGTGGGAAGTCTGCAATACTTAACTCTCACTTGTCCTGACATTGCATTTTCAGTTACTAAAGCATGTCAGTTTATGCATGACCCAAGTGCCTCTCACTGGAAACAACTCAAAAACTTAATAAGATATCTTAAAGGAACTTTTCATTTCTCTTACAGTTTTACTATGACTCTCCTCAAAGTATTCACATTTTCAGTGATGCTGACTAGGCCGGTGACCCACTTGATCGGAAGTCGACCAGCGTTTACTTGATTTACCTTGGTCAAAATCTGATCAGCTGGGCATCAAAGAAACAAATCACAATAGCTTGCCAAGACTGAAGCAGAATATACAGCGCTTGCAAATGCCATTGCTGAACTTCTATGGTTAAATTTTCTCCTCAAGGAACTTCAAATTTCTCTTATCGCCCCTTCAGTGTTATGGTGTGACAACATCGGAGCAACATATCTAAGTAAAAATCACTTTTTCATGCTCACACTAAACATATTGAAATTGATTAATGCAGGTTGCCTATCTATCTAGTTGTGACCAAACTGCAGATCTTCTCACAAAGGCTCTCTCTTGTGCACGATTCTGCTTTCTTCGACCCAAACTCAACCTTCTCTCCGAGCTGAGTTTGCGGGGGGGGGGGGGGGGTCAAGAATACGTGTCAGCAGTACCTGACAAAGGAGGAACAACTGTCATCTCTGACCATACGGCCACCATTCCCAGTCAATTAGAAGTCTTGGGACTTATCAACTCATGATGCGTCATCATGAACTGCAACCGTACTTCATTTAAATTTAGTTAACCATTTTTTATATCTAAGGAACATCCGTCTCTATATAAGGCTGTATGGATCAAGAAAAAGCATACTCTTTTCATCTTCTGTATATCTTTCTATTTTGTACTTTGACCACAAGTAGATTTCTCAACAGCTTGAGACTGGAAGTCGGAGAAATAAGAAAAGAAGAAGATAAGTATATTTTCCCGTATGCTTCTGGTTACAGCGATGTCGACTATTTATAGTCATAAGATATTACAAAATGAATGTAGCCATTGTAACGACTATATCAGACAGATAATCTCAGGCGTCGGGTGTGTCCCTTACTGGATTAAGTCTTAGGTGATACGTTTACACAGTCATGAGGGTATGTGTTCAATACTGATTCAGATGGGAGTTAGTATGAGCCTCATAGGTCCATTGTGGCATCCGATTGGGATGCCAGCTTGGCAGACTCACTTACAAAATGACCTGGTAAGATGCGGTTATTTTTTAGCCAATGACAAACTCAAATACGTACCCCTCTTTTGAATGGAAGTATGCAATCTCATTCTTTTTTCTCCCAATGCATTTCTCACTGGCTCTCCCTTGTCTCTTGTGTTCCTTGTGTGAATCATCAGACGGAGAGTTGTGTTCCAACAATAGTTGTTTCCGGTAAAAAGAATCGAACTCACTCAAGAAGAACAAGAAGAGGAGAGATGAGAGAGAGAGAGAGAGAGAGAGTGACGATAATAGAGATCGTTGTATTTCCTAAAAAAAATATCTTAAATTGGTTCATATTGATATTAAAATATTGTGGGTAAAATATTAGAAGTGTTTCTAATGTTAATCCTTGCTGCTATAATTTATTACAACGGCTATATCAGGATGCAATCCTAACAGCTGAATTATTTCATCTCTAGATAGTATCCTCACCATCTATCTTTAATCCTAACTATCTTTCAACTTGGTTTGAACCCTAGCCCCCAATGTCATAACAAATGTAAGGGGTAAGCATTCAATCTTATTATCTAATCTTTATTTTTAATCTTATTGATCCAGACGATGCTCCGAGTCCTGCTGATGACGCTCCAAGTTGTTAACTGCAGGTACAATGATTTTACAGTTCACTGCATTCTCTCTATGCTTTAATTTTTTGTGCCTTTGGATCCTTATTGAGAATAGGTTACCAACGCAGTTCATCACCCATCCTTAAAAATTTGAAGTCATCTCTTTCTCTCTCTGTCAAAACTGTTTATAATCCAAAGACATTTTAAGAAGTACAAAGAAAGATACAAAACACATTAAGTGAGAGAAGAGAGAGAGGAGGTAGAATGATTACACATGGGTTGATATTTGAGTTATATTATCCAGTACGGGAATTTTACCTAGTAATTGGTAGCCATTGTAATGAGCCACAATGGTCCTATCTTGATGTGATCCTACTGTTCCATCTTTCCCTATCTATGTTATCCTAGCCATTTATCTTTCCCCATATTCAATCATGTAAACTAGTTCTTTAGCGAGTAAAAGGTATGTGTCGGTTTCTTACTGCTGTAAACTAGTTATCTTAGCCTTCTATCCTTTTCCTCTTGCTCTACGGGCTTAACATTGTTCTCCTAAAGAGTAGAAACCCGTACGTCGAGGATCCTTTGTCATCCCCTCCCATTCCTGTTCTTCTCCTACCCCAAGAACACCTCTCTCTCAACTCTCTCAATCGGCCCCTCTCTAAACGTGGAAAGACTTTGGACCGAAGATATTATATGATTGATTATTTTCAGCTATTATGAAAAATTACAAGATATTCTACAATTTCATCATTTGATATGAGAGCTACCCAATTCGCTACACATGGATGACACCATAATTGGGGCATCCATCTATGATGGGTATAGTGTTGGAATAGAAAGTGCTCAAGGTGATGATCCAAGAACACTTTTCACAGTCATAAGAATCTCAAGAGGAGAAAATGGACAGAAAAACAAGCGAACAACTCACTAACACATAAAAGTTCATACTTATGACACTAACCACAGAAGCCTTTTTATAGGCACACAAGGAAACCAAATTTGAAACTAACATTATGCACAGCCAAGTAACCCCCATGCGTTCTCAGAGGTTACTGAATCAACCACTGGTATGAGTGCTGGGTTGTGGGGAATGTGGGCAGACTTCGTGACTTTGTGGGAGCAAAGTTTTTGTGCATGACGTCCAGGAACACCTCCTTCAATCTCCTCCTTGTTTCTTTCTTTATTCCACACCATTGTCATTCCAATCTTCCCACATAAGTCTTGAAACTTGAATCTTCCCAATGAATTAGTAAATACACTAGCAAGTTGTTCCTCGGTCTTCACATATTCCACTTCCACTCTTCCATCTTCTACACAATCTCTGATAAAATGAGGATGCGTATCTATATGCTTGGTTCTTTTATGATGAGCTGAATTCTTTCATAACATGATAGCAGACTGGTTGTCCACTCTTATTATCCTGAGTTTGGTTCGGAATCCATTAGATCATTCACCATTCTAGCTATCCAGAAACCTTGAAATAGTTCTGAAGAGAGACACATATTCAGCTTCACATAATGATAATGCCACTATATTTTGCTTTAAAGTGCTCCATGTGATAGGAAGACCTCCAAGAAGGAAGATCTCTCCTGATGTACTCCTCTTATCCTCAACATCTCCATCAAAATCACTATCACTATAGCCAAGGATATTGTAATCCTTCATCCCCGCTTTTGTACACAAGGCCAAGATTAGTGGTACCTGATAACATGCAAATAAGAGCTAATAAAATGATAATTTCATCATATTTGTGGGCTTTTAACGTTTAAAAACATTAAATCTTAGTGCATGTTATCACGATTTTATGTTAAAACAAGACTTTTCTTAATTTTCAAGAGAAAAAATACTTTTGATAAATAATTAGTTCAATTAGCACATTTTAAACATTTTAAAATTGAATTTTATAAGAAATTAAATGTTTTTAATTGACCTATTTCTATAAATATAAAAAGAAATCAATAATAAAACATATTTCAGAAATTAATAAAGCATTTTTATGCATTAATAATTATTTTTACATGTTATTTCAGTTGTTCTTTAAATAAAGATAATTTTTTTAGTGAAACTCGCCCTTATTGGGCCAGTTTAAGCGCTCAATGTTTGTTAAGTTGCGCAGGGTGTACGAGAACCGCGCAAGCCAATCAGAAGCTGTGGCAACGTCTTCGATGTGCGACACACACGTACACAACATTGTGCGTATCGCGCACCATGCATAGCGCGCGTCGATCAATAAGGTAAGACTTAATTCATTGTGTGCAACGCAGCGAGTAAGTTGTGCAAAGCTCGCGTGGACCAATGGGATTTCAGATCCACATAGTCCACGCAAGCTTCGTTCGTAAAAATTGCTCGTACGTAATGCTGTGTGCGGAAGAGCTCTGACGCGTATGCGGCACCATGTGGCCCAATCGTGGCGTTTCATTCAACCTGAGTACAAAGCAAAAAAAAACGTTAGTAACAGAATATGAATAACTCGTTCTTCCGATTCCGCAGTGATAAATTGGGGGAAAACAGGAAATCAGAAGGGCTCTTGATTTCGAAGCTTGAGGAGAAATTGCCTGGCTCCCTTGAAGACTCAAGAACACCGAAGAGTGAATTTGGAGCTCGAATTGGACGACAACTCTGAAAATTTGGCGCCGTGTTCTTCCCCAAAATTCAAGCATCAATTCGTGGAAAATCTGGTTGTTCGTTGCGCGGAATTCTTTCAAGTCGATTCACAGTCATTCCTGGTATTTAGAGTCTCAATTTGAATTCAATTTACACTTAATTTTGTGATCAATTTTAACAATTTCATAATCCCTTTCAGTTCACAATTTTGTTTAAAATTCCGTTTTCAATTATTTTAATCTGCAAATTTCCGTTGTTTTCCAATCGTCTAATATTCATTAGCTAAGGGTATATCATGTCAAATAAAATTGAAATTTTAATCCATGCAATTTAGTTCCTAAATTCCTTAACTAGCAAAGCTTGATCAAGCTTTGCTAATTGAAGATAGTTTTACGATTTCTGGATTTGAGTGAGGTAACAAATTTAGTCCTGATTTGTTCCAAATTTTGGAGTAAATTTGGATAAACCATTTCTTAACGGTAGTTTCTGATCAGTTAAGAATACATGAACATTTATTGATAAAAAATAGTGAATCAATTAGAACTTATCAATTTTCTAAATACATTGTAAATTCACTAAAAAATCTAAAAACACAATGTGAACAAATTTAAGTTTTTAAATCAAATGAAATATTAGTACCAATTGTCTACTTCTAATCTAGTTTTCATTATCAAAACACGTAATGAAAAGTAGTATTAAAATTATTACAATTTAAAGTCCATTTGGCACATAATTGACCCAAATTAAGGGATTATTTAGCAAATCTTATCAAGAATTGCTAAGTAATCATAAACTTGATTCTCATTGATTACCAAAAATACAAAAAGCAAGTCATTGTAAGTCTCTGTAACTGTGGTAACTTGAATTAAAAATTTTAGAAGGTTAGATACAAGTTACAAGCATTTTCTATTACTAGAGTAAAAAATTTCATATCAGTTAAATTTAGAGTTCTAAACCCTAATTTGATAAAAATTGAATTTCACCATCACTTCCATAGGGTTCGAACCCTTGAGCACTATGGGATAAATAAATTTTATTCGTTAAGTTCAAAAACCCTTAAATAACAACATTAAACACACGTTTTTCGAGCTTATCAGTACCTTTCAGATACCTTAAGGTTCTTTTTGTTGCTGCCTAATGATCAGATGTTGGAGTTGACATGTATCTACTCAGAATGATAACAAGGTAAGTTAATTCAGGTATGAGTAAGTAGAAAATATCTCAAGCTCCCAATTACCCCTCAATAAATGGTAGCATCAACTTTTCTACCTTCTCCCTCACTTTTCAGTTTCAGAGATGATTCCAAAGGAGTTTTGGTTGGATTGCAATCATCCATACATTATTCTCCAATATATACTCTGCATAAAGATTTTGACTCAAACTAATTTGATATGCTCCCTGAAGTACTTGGATGCCCAAATAGGAACGCAGTAGCCCAAGATTTCTCATCTCGAATTCTTCATCATCTTCACCTTAAACTCTTCAGTTCTTAGTTCATTACCTTCTTTAATGATCAGATCATCTATATAAACACCAACAAAAAATAGAGCCTGATTAGAATGCATGAAGTAGACACCTTGACCGTTCTTGATTTTCTTGAATTCAATATGATTCAATGTATCATTTGGTTTGGCATTCCATGCTCTAGGTGCTTGCTTGAGTCCGTATAAGGCTTTCCTTAGTTTCAACACATAGTATTCTTTTCCTTTCTTCAGAAAACCCTCAGGTTACTGCACATATATCTCCTCCTCAATTTCACCATTCAAAAAATCATATTTAACATCAAGATGATGCAGCTTCCAACTACTTTGAACTGCCATGTGATCAAGATTCGAATTGACTTAAAATGAGAACCAGGAGAGAGTGCCTCATCAAAGTCAATTCTGAATCTTTTGCTATATCCCTTCACCACCAAGCTTGTTTTATTCTTGACCACTTCTCCCACTTAATTTTTCTTGATTTTGTAAACCCACTTGACACCTATGGGCTTAAAATTGTTTGGAGCCTTCACCAAGCTCCTGGTATTCTTCTTCTCCATGGACTCAATCTCCTCCTTCATGGCTTCCCTCCATGCTTGTTCTTCAAAAGCTTTTGCATAGGAAGTTGGCTCTTCAAATGATAGAAACATTCTTTGGCACCAGTTGGATCAGTTGCTTCATAGATTGATTGTACTTTCCTATACCTCCTTGCTTCTTCTTGGACAGATGACACATGTCCAATTTGAGCATTTCATCATCATAGTTGGCATTGCCATGTTAAAAAACAAGTTAAATATTTTCTTCTTCTTCAAGTTCATCACTTAAACCTGAAAATATAAGATCATTAGTGGTCCTACCGTCACTGGTTTGGAGATGCTCAAACTTCCAAGATCTTACTTCTTGAAATATCATGTCATGGATCAAGTATAATTTTTTGGTAGTAGGATTGAGACACCTATAAGATTTAGTGCCTCTCTCTTACCCCACAAAGATGATCTCCCTGCTTCTGTCTTCAAGCTTAGTCCGCCTTTTATTTGACTTCATATGCACAATTGAGCCAAACACCCGAAGATGATCAATCTTGGGTTTTCTTCCATTCCACTTCTCATAGGGATTCTCTCCTTGCAGACTCTTTGTAGAGGACCTGTTCAACACATAAACACATGTGTTAATAACCTCACCCCAGTATTCCATTGGCAAATTCTTCCCGTTGAGCATTCTTCTAACAAGACCCATGATGGTCCTCTTTTTTCTCTCAACTACTCCATTTTGTTGTGGAGTATCAGGAGTTCACTTTCTTCACACCATTTTGAGAAATCCTCAGAGGTGAATTCTCATCCTATATCTGTTACAAGGCATTTTGCCTATTCTCATGTCTCACTTTCTTCAAGGGTCTTGACTTTCTTGAAAGCTTCAAATGCATCCGCCTTGCTCTTTAAAATAGCAACCCACATTAACATTAAAAAATATCAACAGCTAACAGGAAATACCTTCCTCTACCTAATTTTGATGGTGTGATTGCTCCACAAAGATCAGCAAAGATAAAAACCCAAAGGTTTTGATGCTTGAAATTCAGTTGATGATGGAAACTTGGACCTTGTGTTCGTCTCTGATACAAAAACTCTGCAAAATCAATCAATCTTGGTAATATTATGTAACCCTTCAACAAGATTACGTTTGACCATTCTCTATAGAATTCCAAACTCTGATGAAAGAGCCTAGGGTTTGATGGTCCCGGTCCGGTCCGGTTTTCTGGCATGGACCTAAACCTTACCTGAAGTTCGGTCCGGTTTTGTTCCACTTTTGGTCCGGCCTTGTTCGGTCCGGGTCCGGTCCGGTACGGGGGGTGGCAGAGGAGCACAGGGGTGGCGGAGGCGTTGTGCGCATGGAGCAATGACGATGAGAGCTTGGGGCGGGTGATGGGAAGGGCGACGGGGAGGGGGATGGGTAGTGCGTGGGACAGGGTCCAGTCCAGTCCCATTTTTTGGCATGGACCTAAACCTTACATGAAGTTTGGTCCATTTCCAGTCCGGTCTTGTTCGGTCCCAGTTTGGTCTGGTCCGACCGGTCCCTGGTCCAAAATGTCAAATCTAAAAGAGCCTCTTATGCCAGAGTCACACTTCACCATTTTCACCCAAGAGAATACATTGCTTGCACACATTATGCTTCATCAAATACATGTTTCGCTTGTTTTATGGGTTTTGATGAGCAATCTGCCTTCCTTGTCATGGATTGCAAGAAATCCGCTCTACAAGAGGGTTTTACACCCTTGATCATCAACCTTCCCAAGGCTCAAGATGTTAGTTTTCAAAGTTGGCATAAAAAGGACATTGATGAACTTCATGAGTTGATCATTTTTGTAATTCATGTGCACTTCACCCTTCCCTTCATAGTTTATTAAAGAACCATCACCAAATTTCACTATTATTTTCAAGTATTCATCCATAGCTTTAAAGAAAGATCTCTTCCCGGTCATATGGCTACTGGCACCAGCATCGAGATACCATAAGTCATCCTTCAGAGATCCATTAATACTTTGAAGAAACACTTCACCTCACTCATCAGACTGCATCATCATCAAAGAAGATTCCTCTTTTTCTTGAGCCACTTTTGTTTTTTCCTCATCCTTAGGTTTCTTCTTCTTTGGAAATCTAAATTCATCTGAAAAATGGCCAAACTTTTGGCAATTATAGGATTTTATTTCCCATGTGTCATAAAGCTTCCTTTCATCATCTTTTTTGTCTCCCCTGCCACTTTTGCCATGATCTTTCCCACTGCCTCCTTTTCTTTGTCCACTTCCACGTGAAGAAGACTCTCCATGGCTCGTCTTGGCTTGATTGAAGGCCTTTGAAAGAAGAGATTGCCCTTCTTTCTTTGAGTTTCTTTCAATAAGCCTCATTTCATACACCTTTTAGAGACTCATGGCTTCAATGATCTTCATATTCTTCAAATCACCAAATTTCTCAAGAGGGATGATAAGTAAATCTTGCTCTTTAGGTATTGACCTCAGAAGCTTGGAAACAGCATCCTTATCTTCAAGATTTTCACCCAAACTTCTCAACTCGGTGAATACTCCAACAAACTTAAAATGTAATCACTCATTTTTTCACTTTTCTTCTTGCAGAGAACTCAAATTCTCTTTATAAGGCTTGTACTCTTGTTTCTACAACATGATTTACTCCCACATGGACTATTTTTAGAATCTCCCAATTTCTCCTTGGGACTCTACTTGATGTCGAGATGTCGGCCTTGTGATTCCGAAAGAGAATTGCGAATCAAAGAAAGAGCAAAATGATCCTTTCTCCAACTATCATCTGCTCCCTCGATCACACCCATCAGACCTTGAGAGTCTAGGTTTTCCTACATTCTCATCGCCCAGTGACAATAATTGTGGTCATTCGACATCAATGTCGCAATTGGTAACCATATCTTTGTTGATTCCTCTTGCATCGCAGTTGGTTGATTCTCCCTTTGGACTTGCAAAAGACCCTTTCTTCTTTGGCATTTTCCACAGGAGCAGGATCAGAGCACTATGATACCACTTGTTGGAATAGAATGTGCTCAAGGTGATTATCCAAGGACACTTCTCACACTCATAAGAAGCTCAATAGGAGAAAATGGAAAGAAAAACAAAAGAACAACTTAATAACACATAAATGTTGATACTTGTAACACTAAACACAGGAGCCTTTTTATATGCACACAAGAAAACTAAATTCGAAACGAACATTATGCATGCCCGAGAAACCTCCATGTGTTCTCGGTGGTCATTGACTCAACTGCTCGTTTGAGTGCTGGGTCGTGGGGAATGCGGGTGGACTTTGTGAATTCGTGGGAGCACAATTTTTGTGCCTGACAACCAGGAAGAAGGACCTTCTTCATATAGATGGCATGCAGACAATGAACGCCCTAATGGACATCACATAGTAGAACTTCACCCGGCTTAAAAAAATGGATACAAGCAATAAGGCTTACCCTCCAACAAAAGCTGGTTAGATTCTTAGTGTTGTATGTAGCACGACTACCTGCCACTAGGGATGTTGCTGGCATCATGGCCTGTACCACCAAATCATTCTCTGCCCCAACCTGGTGGGATGGACTCCAACCCCGATGAGGAGGACAATGGCTCACTACCACTGCCCCCGTGATCGTCACCTCCCCATCAGTCTCCTACTGCCATCATACAAGCTGCACCAAAAAAATCTAATGAAAAACCACCCGCACGCGAAATGTTGGTTAGCCTAAATTTGGGTGTGATTTTTTTTTTTAAGAATGGCAAAAAACACGGTGCCGGTTACAGCCAACCTGACGGTTGTGCCTGTAGACCAATCCAACCGTGCCCTGGATGCCACCCAGGGGGATTTTATATATAAGTGGAGTGTTTATAAGTGTTTATAGGTGTGGAACGAGTATAAATATCCCAATTACACTTGGATCCCACTCGTCCACGCCCATGTTCAGAAAATGAAAAGATACATATGTGATACCTGGCAAGTGCTCAGAGATGTGTTCATGTCGACATCCCACCGGAGCGCCCCGCGACGATGATGATGGAGTAATTGTGGAGATGTTCTCGCCTCCGTCAAATGGTATCGATGTAGTACATGACAAGGTCTTCAGCCGAGGTGGGCGTAGGCCATCCCTCTAGCTCTAGGGTTCCACGCAATCCTCCAGTCCCTCGGGCCTACCGTCAGGAGGATACGGCGCGTGCGGAGGGTCGGCATGCCGAGACGATCGACGCGATAACAGCCCCTAGCTGTCGGAGGGAGTGCCTGCCAAGAAAGAAAGAGAAAAGAAGGGGTTCGTGCATGTACCGCGTGGTTGGCGAGGGCATCTGCTATCTGGTTGCCCTCTCGCAGCTGATGTTGAAAGCTGGTTGTGTGAGGATGGCACCGCATGATGTCCTGCCATACATGATGAAGCCGCCACTAGGAGCATGTACCTACACAAAGCATGTTGACTAGCACCTGTGAGTCTGATTCTACGACAATATTGTGAAGGTTTCGTTCGTCACAGAGGAGTAGACCATCACGTATCGCCATAGCTTCTGCCACTGTATTAGTTTGTGTGTCGTAGAAAGAAGCAAAATTTGGGTGTGATTAAATACAAGTTTAAATGTGCCATTTGGATTTAAGCTTATGCAGTAAATTTATTAAATTCCCTTTTTCAAAATATAGAAAGTATAGGATGAGAAAGGGGTCGAACCATAGGAAGGCACTTCTCAAGAATTTGTATCCTAATTTCTATGAACTAATTCAAGAATGAATTAATTTTTTTTTATTTAATGGGACTTAATTGTATTTAATTTGGTTTTGTAATTACTCAAAAGCATGTATAATCTTTATGGTGATCTTAATATTTTTGGTCAGAACACTCTGGAGAGGATAATTTTGATTCTTCTATCAGAGTAGTTCGGATTACCAAGATTCAAATCAAGGTGATTTATCAAAAAAAAAATTATGTATTTAAATTAGGAATTAATAAGTGATAAGCTCAACAAACATGTGGTTAATGTCGTTATTTAAGGGTTTTCAAACTTAACTAATAAAATTTGTTTTATCCCTTAGTGCTTAAGTAAGAGGTCAAACCCTAGGGAGGCAATGTTGGTATTCAATTTTGATCAAATTAGGGTAGAGAATTCCAAATTCATATGATATGATTTTTAACTACGTAGGAGATGGTAACAGCTTTTATCACAAGCAAAATTCAAACCTTTGCAAATCCAAATGCACCCAACTAACTCTAGGTTATTTATCAACGGAGACTTGAAGTTACTTAATTTTTATCTTTTTATCAATCACTAGAGTCAGCTTTATGATTACTTAACAATTCTTGGTAAGCTTGCCAAGTAATCACCTAACTTGAATTGACGGAACGTTGACTGAGATTTCAAGATTTATTCGAATTTAATAACTCTCATAACTAACTTGTTTTGTTTTAGAAAAAAATGAAATCTACCTCAGAAGTAGATAATTGTCTCTGAATTTTATTTGAATAGAAAACTTAGTTGGATCGAATAATTTTTTGATTTATAAGTGAATTGGGATTGTTATTCTGAAACTGATAACCTTCCAATTGATTAATGCTTGTTTGTTCATCACAAACTGTTACTGGTTATTGTTGAATAAGAAGCCTTAAATCATTTTATATTTTTAAATCCTAATTAATCAAGAAAACATTGGTAAATACCTTATGTAGCAAATCTTGATTAATATTTGGTAATTAAGGTTCTCATAGTCTTAATTCGTGTTGACTAAGGTTTTAATTCATTTCAAGATGTTTAATCATTCATTAATGGGTCTAAGACGATTTATGAACCAAAGAAATTTGACAACCAAAGGGATTGAAATTGGAAATTAAGAAGAAAACTGGAAATCAAATGAATCTATGAAACTGAATGAATTCAAAAACTAAATGACTGTAAATTGAATGCTAACTAAGTCTAAGAATACCGAAGCTAATTTGGAGTCGACTTGGAGGGATTTTGCGCAATGAACAATGCTTAATTCCAGTGATCTTCACTTCATATTGGGGAAGAACAGCGGGATCGGAGTGACGGAAGTTCGGTCCAAA
This sequence comes from Wolffia australiana, assembly GCF_029677425.1. NCBI lineage: Eukaryota > Viridiplantae > Streptophyta > Magnoliopsida > Alismatales > Araceae > Wolffia > Wolffia australiana. Next base: position 9,747,841 of record NC_135845.1, read on the forward strand.
ATGAGCTCAAATTTACTCCAGGGGGTTCTTGAGTCAGAAAGGAAGCTAGGCGATCTCTCCTCCCGCTTTAAAATCAAGAATGACCTCTAATTTCATCTTCCCCCCAATTTATTGCCGAAAAATAATTTTGTTAATAACTCGTCTTCTTTGCTTTTTTACACAGGTGAAGCGGAGCGCCATGATAGGTCGACGCAGCACTTTGAAGCATCGAGCGTCGACCACGTGGAGATGCGTACACGTGATTCACATGTGTGGACCTCACGGTGAGCCTTTAGATCTAAAACATGATTGGTCCACGCATGCCACATATAAGTTTAACTCATTGTGTCGCATGCAGTGAGTTAAATCGCTTCTGATTGGTCCGCACATGGTGCATACCATGTACGCTGTTTCGTTCATGCATGTCATGCACCGGCACTCCTAGCTGGCTGTTGATTGGCCCGCGCACCTCTTCGTGTATTTTGTGCGTGCTTTAACAGCCGTGTAGAAATTAAACTGGCCCAATAAGGGCCAGTTTCATAAACAAATGATTTTATTTAAGAAAAAAATAAAATCACATGTAAACAAATCTATTAATGCATGCAAATGCTTTATTGATTTCTCAAATATTATTAACTTCCTTTTATTTTCGGGATAGTTCAAAAGAACATTTAATTTCTTATAATATTCACTTTAAAAACATTAAAGATGTGTTAATTGACCAAACTATTTATCAAAAGTATTGTTTTAATTGAGAATTAAGAAACCTCTTATTTTAACCTAAAATCATGATTACATGCATCCAAAATTAATATTTTTCAGCTTTAAAAGCCCACAAATATGATGAAATTAGCGCTTCAATAGCTCATATTTGCATGTAATCAATAAGCAAGAAAGGGATTTTGAAATTGGGCTTGAAGATGGACAAATATTTGGATGAAATTTTCGATTTAAGTTTTTTGGATGTGGAATTTAATTTTAAAACAATCAAATTTTAGTTCTAGAGAGAAATTATGCGAGCTAACCTAGAGAGAGAAAATGGAAAGAATTGGGCAAAAATGAATTATAGATGAAATTCGACTCTAATCTAGGGATCTAAGATGAAATATGAGATGAGAATCAATGTAGAACTAAGAATTTAAAGTCAGAGCATGAATCAAAATCAAATTGCAATGCTAAACACTATTCAATTAATCTTCAAGGGCATGTACATTTTGCCCATGCCTTGGCGTTTCAAAATCATTCAAGAAGAAGTTAAAATAGTGAACAAGAAACTTACAGTTTTGACTCTTGAAGCAAGATCTGTTGACTTCAGAAGTTAATCATGTGTCCTTCCTGGCCAAACAACTTGGGGGACAGCTTCCTCGGTGGTTTTCCCCTTCTTCCCGATCTCTGACTTATAATCCAACCATATGATCGTAGAGGGTGAAAAGACAAACCTACCCTCAAAATTTGGGCACAATCGGACAGCTAGATCTCAAGATATTGCCGTTTTACTGGTGATTAATCGCAGCCGTTAGATCATTTTTATCTCTCCTCCATACGGGCACCAGCAAGGCAAAAATGTCACTTCCCGATTCGGTAGGCATCATCCTTGTTTTCTCTGCCCTCAAATCGCGTGCTGCCACATTTTTGCGCAAAAAAAAAACGCATTAATTCTCGTTTAAAGGAGAGGATAAAAAGATACATTTTTTTAGGGGTTGACAGCGTGCCACGTCGCCTGTTATGCGTCACAACGCCTTGTTTTCAACTAAAAATTAATAAAAATAAGGAATCTTACTGTTTTCATAAGTGCACGCTGAGCATCGATTCGCCACGTGCAATTTTTGCACAGGGCTATCGATTGTCCGCATGCATTTATTGCGCAAAAATGTGGAAACAAAAAAACAGATTTACCTTTTCTCCTAGCTGCCCGCATCAGGTAATCATCGAGGTGATGACTTGCTCATTATGGCATCGCTCATTGTGATGCCATAATGAGCCTATAAAAAGCTGATTTGGCATATCAAATCATTTGCTCAAATTTTAAGGCGAATGACGTGGACGCCACTCAATTAAATTAAAAAATTCATTTTTTAAAATGCCAAATAAATCGAAAAATATGTTCTTTTAATTTTAAAAATTATTTCTTGCCTTTATAATGGTCAGAAAATTATAAAAAAATATGGGAAAATTCCATAAAAATTATTAAAATCCTTAACAACCTCTAGCCAAGTATTTTATGCCCTGAAAAAAATCAATATGCAATGCACTAAGGTTAAATGTCATGTAAAAAATACTAAAAAATTTTAAAAAATCATGAAGCTATATTGAAAGCCATTTCTGTCCATTTGATTATGATAACATGCAAATATGGCCACTAGAACACATATAAGTATGTAATATTCATCCATTTTACATTATAAATGGCAAGTTATTACATGTGAAGCACCCTCTTTGAGGTATATTAACACCAGTCAGAATAGTCTGACAAATATTCTGCCATAGTGATTGAATATGTGTAGTTTGTTGTACTTGACCGTAAGGGATGGTATATGACTCCCTCTTGCAATACTTGATAAATTATTGGGTATTGCTGTGAAATTTACATCTTTCAAGCATAAAATATTTATAAATGTAATTTATGAAGTTTTACAAGATTAAATCTATTTTATATTGATAGTTCGGCTTTTTTGGATTTAATGGTACTTTTATGGATTATGTTGACAGAAAATTCTTTTAAAAATTAATTTTATGCTTCAGAATATATTTTACATAAATTTTGACATTATATTCATGGATCTATTAATTATCTCGCTCAAAATATTATATATCTATTCTAACTTAATATCCATTTTTATAATGTTGTATTCGCGTGTTTTTGCCTCAAAACTGTTGAGGGAGAGGGATTATTCTCTGGTTTCAGTAAAACTGTTGAGATCATCTACATTATTAAGTAATGATGACGGGGCCAAAACTCTCAATACATGTACCCCACATTAAATATAAATCTGAGTTTGACTCTTTGGGGGCTAATACAAATTAGCTAATTATGTGCTCACTACCATAATCCTTCAATTTTATATCCTGATTCGCTGACCTGTCAGCCCTTCCACTAAGTCACCAGAGCATTGAATCATTTGTACCTGAAGCTCACTAAGCTGACATTATTGGCCCATCAGCCTGCTCACACAACTCACTCCCCCCCTTATGTGATCCTCAACGCATGTCACTGACCCCCTGTGCAGATCCAATCAGCCCAAGTTCTGAAATAAACATAAATATTTTGTTGGAAATATAGTTTTTCCTTAATTAAATAGTCATTATAAAATAAATACAGTGAAATTATAAAATTCCTAAGAATCTGGATTGGGAATATTGAGAAAGATTTTGGGTCGATTTAATTTTAGAAAAAATATTAATGAACAAAAAATTCTTAATAAATGACCGCATGCATCTTTTCAATATTTTGTATGCATAGAATGATCATAACTTACCGTTAATTACTTGATATGTATAAGTTACAAGTAGGTACTCCAATTTTAGATATATTATTTTGCCAACTGAAGGATAACAGATATATGGAAAGATGCAAAAGATTCAAAACTTTCAACCAAATTCTTAATCCTGTCCTTCACACTCTCTTTGTTTTCTGGAGCCTCCCTCTCATAATAGGGCTGCCTTTATCCATATAAATATTTCAAATAACATATATCTAAGGAATATTTCCTTTATATTATGGAGATTTAGTTGGCCTCTGCTGCCTAGGTCTCCATGGTGCTAAGATCATTCTCCAGCCATCAAAGCTTCCATTGGTGTTGCACTTCTGATGACTTTAATTATGTCATAAAATAATCAGGGATTTTCCAGTAATCAGAGCATCATTTGCATACATTAATGCCATATTTACCATTATTTTCATGTATTATTTCCACATTTACTAACCCCACTTGGTTCATAGAATCAAGTGGATTAGATCTCGCTTTTCATCTCAATGAGTACAGATGTAGATAAAATACAATGAAGAAGGCACCTGATTAAGCAAGACTTGCAAAATTTACAAGAAGAAGCCCTAAAAAGCCCAAGATGCACAAAAGACTCAAGAAGCACAAGGGAGGAACCTATAAACAGTCCTTTAAAGGGTCATTTGAGGGTTGTCTAGAATTTCTGTCTAAACAGGTTAGGGCTTGGAGAAGAAGAGTTCTGCAGACCCTCCAAGAGCTGATGAGCATTGGAGTTGGGGAGAGGAAGCAAGCTGAGGAATAACCAGAGCAAGAAGATCACCACCTCGCCAGAAGGATCGTGACACAAGGTTGGTGTGATTGTGCTGGTTTCAGAGATTGTATTCCTTCCCCTCTAAGACAATCTAGGTTGGGCTGGGAAGCATCCATCAGAGTACTTCCAGCACTCCCAAACTAAAATTGTTATCTGTTTTAGTTAATCTGAAGTTTTTTTATTCAGCCTGCTCTTGTGATTCCCCCATTCCCAGAAATCCTCCATTTCCATCCATCTTCCATTTCTATAGATCCATCCTTACCACTCAGCAGTTCCATAGAAGGCTCAAGCCACGCCAGCAGCAATCCTGGGCGCAGCACCGCACGCAGGCAAGCCCTGCACGCAGCTGAAGCCGCGCACAGACAGTGCCGCGTGCAGCCGCGCACAGGCAAGCCAGCACGCAAGCCGCGCGCACGCAGGCATAGCACGCAGCCCGCGCACAGGCAAGCCCTGCAAGCAGCCCGCGCGCAAGACGTGTGCAGTCTTGCTGTGAGCGCGCCTGAGGCCGCACGCAGATAGCCTTTCGCACTGCCCTGCTCGCAAGCTTGCCTTCACTCAAGCTATAGGCGCAGGCCTGTAGCTGAGCGGGTACAAGCACGCATTCTTCAGTATTCTTCTGAGGCTAGATTTTCTTAATCTAATCTTCAGAATAAAGACTGTGATAGAAGTTAATTAAGATTTGCCTAAAATGAATTTTCTACTCAAGATCCTGCTAAAGTGATTTTACTAAAGAATATCCTACAGAGTTTTACTGTAAGAACAAATTACAGAGATCTGATAACATAAATTGAATTGAAAAGACTCATTATTTCATTACCTGCTCCCTGTGGTTCGACACCTTACTCGCTCTATAGCTGTGAGGTTAATTTTTATTGTTGATTAGCTCTAACACTCACACGACTAATTAGTAAAATAATCAGTAAAAACCCCGTAAGTTGAGCTTATCAACTTCCAAGGGCAACCGCTATATTATCTAATCATTTATTCTCTAAATGATCCAAACATGATTAGATTTTATTAAAAAAATTGGTACAGGTTTAGGTGGTTCTTGATCAATTTTGATTTAGGCGTAATCATATTTTATTTCTAAATTTATCTCACTCATCCAATCAATCTTATAAATGAATAATATTTTTAAACCCTATTTTTTCTCTAAATTTCTCATAATTCATTTCCAATTTTCATTTAAATTCAATAAAATTATAAATTATCCTAATTATTTTATATAAAATAACCTTAATCCTTCCATAACTTTGTATCACAGCCTAAGTCAGATGATACATTAAATCTATATTTCAATGAAATTGATCATTCTCAATCAAAATTTTAACTTCTCCATTTCAATAAAACTTACACAGTTGGTAAGTGTGTGAATCTTGACATGTTACCAAAGGGAGTCATGAGTTTTGTTTTGAAGAGGAAAAATTACATAATTGCCATCAGCACAGTTGGTAAGTGTGTGAATCTTGACATGTCATCAGAGGGAGACACAATAGTGTAACTTTTCCTCTTCAACAGGATGGTGTTCTTGGACAACTCTCACATGAAAGGGAAGACTTCCTAGGATGTCATCGATCTTGAAATTGTTTCTACTATTGTTTTCTTTCACTAACTTTATTTCACTCTAAAATGAACATCAATTATAAAATTACTTCCAGAAAAAAAATTATACCTTCTTGTTTATATTATTTTTACTTGTATTTTCCTTTAAGGTTTTATTTTTAATTTGATATTTATCTTTTGAGGCATATTGATTTCACCAAACAGTCATGATATGAAGATAATTCATAAACTGCCTAAAACAGGTTTTTCTAAAATGAGTGGGGATGTATTCCTTCCTTTTCTTATATATTATTGGTCTTCTAGTTCTTTACATTCACTACATTAACGTGTTTTGACCAAGGATACAAACAATAATATTAGGAAATGCAAAAAATATGAAAATAACAGAAGAAATATGTATGTGCAGTCCTTTTTTACTTTAAAATATTAATCTTAAAATCATGCATCTAATGATGGAACAAGATTCCACAGTTTGACACTGTATGTGTGACAGAGTAGATTCATGAGTTTTGGCAGAACTATAGAATTAGCCACTTATCATTTATCTTGCACTCTCATGATTTGTCTTGAACCCTTTTGTGCAAACGCAAGTCCGAAGAAAAATTTTAGGTGACATATTTCTGAATCTGTTATCCCCTCCAACCTATATCTCTCCCTTGGAAACAAACCCAGTGATTTTGTCAGATTTCAAGCCTGAATGCACTTCAGGATTGACATGAAATTATTACAGGTTAAACATCATTTAATAAGTATCAATAGCCTTTCAAAAACATCAATTTTCAACCAATGACTTTGAGGAAGTAAGATGAGAAAACTAACAAAATAATTCTAAAAAACTAGTGAAAATGATTATCACTTTATCCTAGTTCACCTTTTTCTCACAATTTTGTGCTGAAAAATTAGTTGATTATTTCTGTCTCTTCTCCATTTCTCTCGCTCCTCATCCATTCCTAGACCACTCCTCTTTCATTAGTTCCCCATATTCGGGCACCATTGCCAATCAATGTCTACATAAGTAAGCTGAAAACAAGCCAATCACATTACTCTCCACTCAAAAACAGGTATTTACATCTATGTCAAGGCAGGAACCCAGATCCTGGTATGTTTCCCATGGACTGAGATGTGACTTTCCCTTGGCCCATCATCTGTCCCCTTCCTGGGCCCTGAACATACCCCCCCATACTTGACCCCACCATTTGTTGCTGCTGCAGCTGCTGCTGCTGTTGAAGCTGCTGCTGTTGAAGTTGTTGCTGCTGAAGTTGTTGCTGTTGAAGCTGTTGTTGTTGCTGCTGCTGCTGAAGCTGTTGCTGTTGCTGTTGAAGCTGCTGTTGCTGTTGAAGCTGTTGTTGTTGCTGCTGCTGCTGAAGCTGTTGCTGTTGAAGCTGTTGTTGCTGCTGCTGTTGCTGTTGTTGTTGTTGTTGCTGCTGCTGAGGTTGGCTGGATATCTGTGGCTTGAATATCACCTTGTCCTGAGCCATCAAATTCCCAACTCAGCTTCAAATTCTGAAAAAAGGGGAGGAAAGATCTCTGCCCGGCCACGGTTAACAAAAATGAAAGTTTTACGGGCCAGGACTTACCGCTGGGAAGAGCATGCCAATCAAGCGACTAGTTTTCTCTGCTATCGAAAGGAGCAGAGTCTGGGATGGAAGCTGGATCACAGCACACTGAGCCAAGGAAGCAAAAAACCAGTTTTATCAGGAAATCTACGATGGAAAAAAGTTTAAGAAAGAGAAGAAGCAGATGATGATGGATAACTTACAAGCTTTCTTTCTTGTAGCTGCCCAAGGAAGCCATGATGGTTCAGAGTCCTAAAGACAAGAAGGTCTGCTTTTCCAGTGTATAATCTGTTACATATAAAAAAGAGATGAGGAGACGTTGGACAAACATTCATGTGTAAAAAGAATAATGAGAGAGAGGTGGACTTGTTGTTCATGTGATCCTGGGAGATGAGACGCACTATCTGCATGGTCCGTGGCCAATCTTCTGCAAGCCTGAATGAAAATGCAGATCAGCAAAAACACATGAGTAATGCATGGTTGATGAACCAGAAAATGAAGCAGTATGATAATTAGCCTAAGGGGACATTGACAAAAATCATAATTATCATCCAAAATGTCTCTCCTTTGCAGCTTAAGGATGAAAATTTCATCATTGTCTCTCATCATCTGAGTGAGGTCTAATAGAGAAGACTAACAAGAGGCAATGATAAGGCAAAGCCTTCATCAGTATCAACATCCTACTTGCAGACAAGACGGTGGCAGTGAAAATTACATCAGTGTCAATGTCATCGTAATCCTCAGGAGGATGAATATTGGGAATGATTGTTATCAGTTATACGTTATCTCACACAGTTTTAGGCAAATATATCCATCACAGTTGACAGTTGTACTTGTGCCTGTATATACTCTCTCCTTTCGCAAGTAATGAAAAGAGGTTTTTCTTGTGTTCAATCTACGTGCCTTCCACTCTCTCAATATCCCCAGACATTTAGCATGGTATCAGAACCTTTCAAGCTCCTGTGAAGACACATACTAGCCTTCTGAGGTCAAAGACAATGAAGTTGCTGCCATCCAGCACTCCTCGTGGAGGGTCTTGACTTTGCCAGAATCTCTGGCCTATCTTAAAGCTAACAGTGATGACCTCTGCATCTTGACTTTACAGGAATATTCAGTCTGTCCTAAACAACGCCACGTTTGCCACAGCCACCCTGAAACCATCTTCACTGCCCTAACGACGCCAGTAATGCACAAACCACTCTAGATGACAATGATGCCCGTTGTGATTGGCATGTTAACTTGGCGCTTGACAGTGCTGCTGCTTATTCCCAGTATCTTGGCACTTGACAGTGCTGCTGCTTATTCCCAGTATCTTGGCACTCAACCTTACTGCTACGCATTATTGCTTGGTGTCTGATAGACTCTATTCTAAGAAATATCAGAGGAGATACAGATCTGGTCAACGGACTGTTGACCAGACCAATTGACTAAAGAAGGGAAGAGTGGCATCTCAAGCCCTATAAATAAAGGCGAACCACTCAGGTATGGGTGTCTAAACATTTCTTAAGGCTTGGCGGTTAGAGGCCGAGGAGTCGGGAGCAGCGGGAGGGGAGTTCACCGGCTGTCCTGGAGAGAGGAGTTCGACCAAGAGGCAGGACCGCCCGGAGATTGAGAAGGAGCTTCGCCAATGAGGAGGAGCCGTCGAGAACCTGTTCCCCCTTGATTTTCCATCTACATTGTCTTCCTGGATTCTCTTGGACTTCAATTCATACGAATTTGCTATTGATACAAGAGAGAGTATCAGTGTCCAACCCTGCTGGTTCTGACCAGCCTACCTCTTTCTCTCTGCTGGCACTTGACACTACCCTTCTAGCCTGCTTGACACTGCACTTCTCAGCAACTTGTCTTCTCGCCTATGACTTCTGACATTCTTGTGGCCCAGGCGTGACCGTTCCCTTCCTTTATTATTGAGATCCATTATTTTTATTTTTCTCTGCCTGGCTATACTCATAGCTGAGGAAGGAACGTGTTAAAATACTAATGAGGCAATATGAAAGGAAGAAGTTACAAAATAGAAATAAAGGAGTAACAGCTGTAGCCGAAGAATAAAGGGGAGCGTCAAGTGCAGAAGCACATGACAATTTAAGAAAGTGATACCTAACTTCCCTCTGTGGTCAGGAAGTATAAATAAGGGGCTGAGGGAGAAATAAGGGGGATTTCTGTCTTTTTAAGAGGAGAATGCACAGGAGCAAGGCTGAATCTGGTGATAGCTCTGTGGGTGGCGACTCTGGAAGGAAGATTCCAAGGTGATAGAGGGAGGTGGAGGATACTCGTATAAGGTGGTGAGCAACATCAATGACTCAAGTAAGAAATTCGTTCATGAAATTTTTATATTTTTTGAAACAAATAGAAGGCAGTCACCCGACGAGTCGGTAACCACCCGAGAAGTACATGGGCCCTAGACCCCCTGTGATACATGCTTAACCACTCCTCTCTCTATTCCCCCCTTGTGGGAACCATGCCGCAATGAGGTTGTCGACCTCATGGGTGAGTCCGTCCAGTGAGGCCTGCCTCCCCCTGAAAACCACATTGTTTTGAAGTAGCCATATTCCACAGAGCACCGTCAGTGCGCGGCCCTTTTCCTCTTTTCGTCTATTTCCATCTATTTGCATGAATTGCCAAAAGGCCTCAGCTGATGTCGTATTGAGTCCCAGATGTGTTTGAGTAGCCCAAGTTGATGGTGCAAAAGGGCATGCAAAGAACAGATGGTCACAATCGTCTTCTCCTTGCGTGCAAAAGATATAAATCGTCGGTATCTCTGGGTACAACCATTTCAGGAAGGCGCGAGTCACCAGTCTCTTGCGGTACAGTAGCCAACTGAAGATCTTTACATTTAGGAGGGCTTTTAGGCGCCATATATCTTGGCACGTCGATATGGTCATTTGGTCCTCATTCCCTTGGCGGATCCTTGTATAAACTTCTTTGACTGAAAAGGGGGCATTATTCCAAACCCAACCGTCCTTTGCTCCTAAACATGGTCGGATATGGTGCAAGGCCTGCTGCATGTCCATGAATTCAGCTACCTTTGGTTTGACAAAGCTCGATCAATTACCGGCTTCCAAATGTTGTCCCAACATTCGCCCACTGTGGCCTCAGGATTTCGGGCAAGCGCTTATAACCGCGGATATGTATCACAAAGAAGGCCCATTGGTGCCCATTTGTCTACCCAAAAGTGAAATATAGCGCCATCTCCTAGACTGGCTGAGTAAAACTCATGAACTTGGGAGAAAATTAGGTGAAGGCCTTGCCAGAAGGGTGACGCCCCTCTGATTGAGATTGTTTTAGCCTCCCAAGTCAAACCCCGACCGTAGCTATCCTGCAACATCTGGATGACGAGCTATCTGGGTTGCATGAGCCGTGTCCCCCATTTAGTTAGTAATCCCGTGTTCATACTTGGTAAGTGCAAGACTCCTAGCCCTCCTTGACTGGTGGGTCTGCAGACCGTGTCCCATGCCACCAATGCCAAACGTCGCTTGTGGTCTGATTCTGCGCCTTTCCAGGAGAATCGTCTCATCAGGCTTTCTAATCTTTTACTAATGCCAACTGGCATTTTGAAAGTGGAGAGATAGAAGATGGGGATCGCTGACAGTACTGACTTCAGTAGAACCAACCGGCCCCCCCTAGACAGAACCTTGGCTTTCCAACCTTCCAGACATCTTTCAACTTTCTCTATCACCGGTTGCCTGTCTGCTTTCGACAACCTCCCATTGGTCAATGGCAGGCCCAAATATCGGATAGGAAGACTGCCTATTGGTGTACATAGAGCCCCAGCGCACTGCGTCTCCTCCTCCTGAGATAGCCCACTGCTCACAAAAGCTGACTTGGCTTGATTGATTTGCAGACCCGAGAAATCTGCAAACAAGTCAAGTGCCGTGGAAAGATTTTTGCTTCTTCCTCTCCATCTTCTATAAAAAAGGTGGTGTCATCTGCGCACTGCAATAGCGGTATCCCCTCTGGAAAGCTACGTGTCTGGTATCCCCTCAGGAGGCCATGTGCGCAAGCTAGATTCGTACATATGGCAATTGTGTCCGCAGCTTTCGCGAATAGTAGAGGTGCAAGAGGGCATCCTTGTCTCACCCCCCTTTGTGGTTGTATCCACCCGCCTTCTGGCCTTCCGTTCACCAACATTGAAAAGGAATGTGATGTAATGCATCTTTTCACCCACTTGATCCATTCACTAGAGAAAGCCCCTCCATTTCATTGATGCCCAAAGAAAGCCCCAATCTAGTGTGTCGTACGCCTTAGCAAAATCAACCTTCCACATGAACCCTTTGGTCCCATGCCTTTTCCATGTCGTTAATATCTCTCCTGCAGCAACTGCACTATCGACCAGTAAGCGACCTGGTATGAATGCTGATTGGGAGGGTCCAACGAGATCCCCAATCACCTCTCTCAGCCTCTTCTCCAAAACCTTTGCAACGATTAAGTATATGGAGTTGCAACGATTAAGGGTGATTGGCCTGAAGTCCTCAATTCTTTCCGCACCAATCTGCTTTGGCAGTAGGAACAAATATGCCTTGTTTAATTTTTCCATACTACCTGACCCTTGTCAAAACTCGTCTAGCGTGGCCATCACATCAGATTTCACCAGCTCCCAGAACTCTTTGTAGAAGAAAACTGACAGGCAGTCTGGGCCTGGCGCCCCTTCACTGTTCATGAAATATTTTTTTGGATTTCAAGATTCTATCAGAACGCTTGGTAATTATATCGGTATTTCACTTGCTTAGAGAGGGGATAAATGGTGCGCCGATCTCCCACAAATGGCCCCAAGAGATCTCTTCACTGGACATAACCTCTATCAGTGGAGTAAGTAGGGGTATAATTACTAGCCAACCTAGAGGCCAAGCCTATCATCTGAGTAAGTGGAGTAATAGAGCTATATTCTCATCCACAATGTGTGCTTCATAGTACGTTGGAGCTATGACTATTTTCCTGTGAGTGCAATATTCATTTACATCCACATCAGACTGTTAAGTAAGCTCCTCATGCTCTCATTTGTATGTCACTTGTGTATTCTAACGCCCAGACAGAGTATATGTGTTATCAGCCTCTCATGAGAAAACCCTAGTATCCAAGAATGTAACGTTCCTTTAAGTTCAATAAGGACATTCCTCAAGGCTAAGGAGCCCACTACCACGCAGTCTATTCCTGACTATCTCCTTCCTCAAACCACCTCTCCCCAGGACTTGGTTACTGACCCACGTGTGGCTATCAGAACAAATCTTCCATCCCCCCTGGAGTTAGGTGCAGTGAGGCGATCTGAAACTGGGGTCAGCCTCAACGAACTGCTGCATCCCTTTAACTGATCAAACAACTGAAAATTGATAGACCAATCTTGATCAACCATCCGACTAGATCCGTAGTATTGATCCATCAGAATGATCTATTTGACATTAAAATATAAATGTTAAAATAAAATGATGTGGCAAAAAAATTCATGCAAAATGTTGAAAAGGAATAGGACATGTAACAAAAAGGTCAGGCAAAAGGATTTATAAGTTCCCCCTTTTCTCAAATTTACAAGAGTGCCATTTTGATCTAAAATTGATCCGATCTATTTGATCGATTTAACTATTTAGATTGATCTTAGAACTGAACATTTCAATTGGGTCGACGAAGCCAATAAACAATATAAAAAACATCAGAAGAAGACTTAAATACGTGAACAGTATAATGCAAAAAATGCAAAAAAAAATTGTACCTTTCAGATGCTGAAATACTTCTGTAGCCCTGAAAAAGAAAATAAAAAGATCAGATCAGAAGGCACCAAATGAGAATACCAGTACTTCAATACCAGGCCCTCATACTCACCGCAGCTGGAGAAGGTATAGAATGAAAACTGTTTTACATAAGATCTGGTCTTGTGAAAAAAGAACAAGTACATTTACTATAAATAATACCACAACAAAATTATGAAAAAAAGGCCATCGTTTTTACTACAGTAAGAATACAAAACCGCTTAGCTTATGCACAAAAATGAATCTCAAGTATTTACATCAAAATATTTATCTATGAATTACGCTACTGCCAATGACTGAAACATAAGAAGAAAATATCATACCTCAAGCTTACAAATTATCATTGGCTGACCCTGCCTCTGGCCAGATAAGTCTCCCTGTAGTTTTTCAAAATTGAATAAATATTTATAGAAACCTTAGAAAATAAGACAGAAATAAAAATACAGCATAAAGCCATTGAAGCAGGCATGAACCCCCTAATGCGGAGAAAATAATTAAATGCATAACAGACAATTCTAAATTTTAAAATTACAAAGATGTTAAGGTAGGTATGAAAGCTATTGCATTATCTAAATCACACATTCAAATGTCTCCAGAATGTGATGATCGCTCAGCCTATGATGTCATTGAAGGCTTTGCTGCATTTCCAAGCAGAACCCTGCAGGCTCTGAGAGGTGATTATCAAAATCGAGATCATGCACAAATATAAACTATTGTGCAAAAGCTTGCTCATTCAACGAATAGAGCTCGTGGTGTGCGTGCCATTCCACCTTTGTCAAGGCTCGTCTTTGACTTCAAGCATAACATAATATTTACATTTTGAAGAGCAAAGCAAATGAAAAATTATGAAAAAAAACATGATATTTGCTGTCTTAGTAGACATAGGAATAGTAAAATCAGGAACAGAGAACTATTCTGCAAAAATTACCTCCCAAATCTTCACATATTTGGAATTTTGATGTTGAGCACCAGGCGCAGTCTGTGCCAAAGGCATGTTTCCAGCAGAAATATTAGCCCCCCCAAGGGAATGCAAAGTGGGCTGTGCTTGCTGTGGAATCATCCCAGGCGTCGGAATCATTGTCCCTGTCCCAGATGAAACATTAGACCCCAGCCCAGTCATCACATTCTGGCTAAGATTCACCCCGCCTTGACTAATCTGCGATCCCGCAGTTAGATTTCCCTGGCCCACACCAGACATTGGTTGCGTCATTCCAATTGGACCCTGAAGATTTGTTAATGATGAAGATATCCCCATATTCTGAGATGGATTCACCCCATTAGAAATCATGCTAGACATGTGCATGGCCATTGGATTAGTTCCCATGTTCTGAAGAGCTATCGGGTTTCCGCTGGATATGGTGGTGGAGTTCAAACGCACTTGGGAGAGCGTGTTAAGGATGTTTACGTTGGCTGGGCTTGGGCCCAAAGGTCTTTGAGACTGAGAGTTGATAAGAGGTTTGAAGTCTTGAACAACATCGCCAACCCCTGAGTTTATTTCCTGTGATGCAGGGGAGGGAGAGGTTACCAGGGTTGGAATCCCCGGTGAGGAGGCCAAAGGTATGGATGGCACGTGTGTAAAAGCCAGTCCACTTGAAGTTGGTTGGACAGAATTAGGCTCCTGAAAAAAATATGTATTATTGAAATAAAAAATATTTTTAAAAAGTAACTTTAAATTGGAAAATAATAGAAGTATGGAGGGTACTCTACCATTTTGACAGGGGCAAAGGGAGCATTGCCAGTAGGGATTGTTTGTCTACTAAGCCCCGTCATGTTAGCTGGAGAAATATCAGGGAAGAATATAATAAAGGAACCTAGGTTAGCGTTTCCAATTTATTAACAGAAAATCAAAACAGAAATTAGAGAAAAACAGAAAAAAGAACCTACAGAAAAAAGACAAACTGAAAAGTTTCCAGGAGATAGTAAAGAAGACAGCGGATACTTTGACAGAAACAAAAGTATGAGCGTATAGTAGAAAAATGACGCCAGGGGTAACCACGTTCTCGATACAATCCCGGCCGGGATCGTATCATTATCCAAGAAAATTCAATTAAGTCGTTCATAGAACGCAAGTAAGATTGATAAAACCACGTACAACAAGTAATGGCAACAAGGAATTATTTCAATAATATTTTCTGAAGAAATCTTACATTCGATAATAACAGCATTATAAGATAGTTTTCTACGACAACATAGAGTGTCAGTTTCCTAAGACATCAAACAAGAAAGTTCAAAAGATATTTTTTTCAAAAAAAAAGAAAGTTTAAAAGAGAGATTCATGCAGATAAAGAAAAAAATCTTGAAACTAATAAAATATGCAAAAAAATAAGAGAACATGAGAAGAGAAATTATTTGCTCACCTGCAGGAACTGAGGCCAAGGTTGCCGCAGAAATAGGAGCGGGAGCCCCATCTAGCTTTGCTATACCCTGATTGGTCTGCAAATTATTCGCTCCAGGTCGACTTAGTGCAGAACGTGCTTCAACAAAGTTTTCAGATAGTAAGACAAGGAATTGTGGATTTTTAGAAATATCAATACTTGGCTCTGCTGCCCGCGAATTCTGGTTCCCCTGTAACATTAAAACCCGAAATCAGTGTTACAAAAAAGACAAAAAAAACTGAATGGGTCCATAATCTTAAAAAAAATGTATAGAATCTAAATCGGTGCGTACAAAAAATAAACACAGAATTCCATAAAATAATTAAACACACTAAACACATATTTGACATATCTATCACAATTACAATCTTCACAAGTCAGTTCTTTCAACAAGTCTACTAAATTGCAGTAAATACACCTGAAGTTATTTGATTGATATCCATTTCAACTTTGCAGCATAATGATAATATTAATCTAATAACATTTAAAATCCAAAACTATCAAACAATTGAATGTTTAAAGTGGAAGATAATGTTCTGCATGCAGAATCAATACCGCGTTGTAAATAGATCTGAGCTTCGGAAGTTGTTTTGGAGAGATAACAGATACGGAAATAGAGCTCTGCAAGAAAATCGTAGACATCAAACTCAGCAAAATGAATATATATATATATCAAAAAAAAACTTCATTTTACCTCTGAAAATGATTTAACAACCGTCTCTGCATCAGCAAGGCAAGCTTCCAGTTGACCAGCAGAGCTCTCTTTCTGTTCAGTGCCCTTGTTGATTGGCCGATAGATTGGAGTGGGAAGAAGATGGGGATTGCTTGCAGCAATAAGAACACAATGTTTTTTAGTTTCGACATTCTGTTGACTTTGGCTTGCATTTGAAGTCCCAGAAAACATCTGACAGAAAAAAAACAAGAAATATATAATTGTATTGGGTATGAATATAGAAGAACATAATGTCCCTAAAATACTCTCCTTTAATCATTCACTAATCCACATATTACTTGCTTTCCTAGATGAAGAAGATGAGTCGTCATCATCCTCGTCAGCTGAGTACATCTGGACTACAATGGCGAGGAAAAAGTAGTCATCTTCATCTTAGCAGCGGACGATGAAGAGGGTGATGATGATGGAGGAATGAACCCCTCTTCCACCTGCTGCTAGTGGCAGATGGTGAAGATAGAGAAATGAATCCCCTTTATGACTACCACAATGAATACGCAATCGTCATCTTAGTGGCAGTCAATGACAATGATGATGACATAGGAAGGATGAATTCCTTCTTACACCTACCGCAGCAAGTTTCTCCATGTCCACGATGACGAGAAGATGATGAAGAAATCACCATCATCGTCATCTATGCTGTGGACAACGACTAGGACGATAACAATGATGACACAGGGATGAATCTGCTTCAACAGCCACTGCATTCTCACAATCGCCATCGTCAATCGCTTGCAACTGCGATGGCAAGGGCAAAAATGTCACCATCATCATCACACGAGCTTGTGATGAGGCCGATCTTGGATGACCATCATGATCTTTTCCTGGTTTGACAAACTGTAATCCCACATGTCACGCAGTACAATTAAAAGTATTTACTCACAACCAGCGCTTCTGCTAGCCCTTCACAAATTGCAGCATCATTGAACCCACCGCCACAAAATGGGACAGAAGTCAACCACTGCAGGTAGGAATCTGCATCCCTCGTCCATCCGCTTCGTTGCACAACACAACCTATAATTAGACTTAAGGTAACCATTTAATATTACTTTCTTCAACAAAGTCAACTGAAAACATTTGGAATCTTTGCTAAATTGAAAGTTCTTGAGTTAAATAAATCTACGCAAGAGGGAAGAGCCATACCACTGTACGGCCCATGAGTATTGTATACTACCAGCGCAAGGTCAATGGTTGTACCGGGGAGTTTCTGTCGCATTTGAAGGCAGAACACAATAATGTCACGACACTTACTAAATTTAACATCATGGGAAAAAATTAATCCAGAATAAAAGAACTTTATCTAATAATTGGCGATGAAGAAGGTAAAGTCTCACTTAATCGGGTGGAAGGTTTGATTGATTCACTGAAGCAAGAAATATAAAGTTTCAACACTTAAATAAATGATTTTTTCAACGCTTAAATATAAAGCAAGAAATTTAGCTCATTGGCTCTCGAAGAACAAAAAAAATTCAATAGGAAAGCTCCAAAGTGTTTATCTTAAACATTAACACGCCAAAATATCAAAATTTTAAAAAAGGGTAACCTAGGAGAAGTCGAAATTATCCTCTAGTGTGTAATAGAAACAGTATCAAAGACTTCTCGTAATGAGAGTATCATCTAGATGTGAAGCAACATCGGGAATAAAACTATATTGAGTTTAAGTACGTGCTTACAAGTAACTACCCAAACGAAACGTGTGACCAATGAAAATCTTTCAGATATTTCTCCCCAAAATAATAAGAAATAAATAAGGTTTCATACCAGTAAAAGAATTCAAATCTGTTTTTGGAAAGCAAATGAGAAATTTATACATAAGTTCCACAACTAGAACATACCTGACCAGGATTTTCTGTTCCAGAAAAGCATCTGTATCAACAAAAAAAAATTGAGAATCAGTCGCACGGCGTCGGAAATCAGAAATCCTCTTCATTAAAAATTTCAAGTTTTAGGGAGGAAGCTCGAGTTTTTTAAATAAGACAGAAGCTGCTAAGTGCTAATTTATTCCCCCATGATCTCGAGAAGACAAAAATAGCATTTCTCAGTAACGAAAGCTCAAATTTATCCACAAAAACAGATAATTTCAACCGCTTATCTACTCCCCAACGACCCCGTAAAGGAGAATCAGCATTTCTTCGTCTTGAAAGCTCAAATATCTCACAAAGATAAAAAAATTCAACCTCTAATCGCTTCTCCTATGATTCCAAAAAAGGAAAAAACTTGAGATATCATGGTAATTCGGAATTCGATACAAATTCCTTAGCGGGCAAGCGAGCATCGATGCGAAATAAGTATTAAGACCTGATGATCTTCTCGAGATAATCAGTGAGGATGGTTTGCCAGAAGTGACCCATGGCGGCCGTCCCTTCCACGACGAGGATCAGCTGCTTGTGCGCCATGTCAGATGGGAATCTAAGAGCGTACGAAGAAGATTTTCACGACATCGAGATGGATTCGGGATAAAAAGTTATGGGTTTTCGAATGAACGAAGGAACAAGGGAGGAAGGAGGCCTTTTCCTTGTAAGGAATCTATGCCATCTCTCAAAGACCTTTTTCCTCTCCGGGTTTCTATTGGATTAAAGTAGCTCCGACTCTCTCTCTCTCTCTCACTCTATCTCTCTCTCTCTCTCTCTTTCTCTCTCTATCTTTCTCTCTCTTTCTCACTCTATCTCTCTCTACCTCTCTCTCTCTCTTTCTCTCTCTATCTTTCTCTCTCTTTCTCACTCTATCTCTCTCTACCTCTCTCTCTTTCTCACTCTATCTCTCTCTACCTCTCTCTCTTTCTCACTCTATCTCTCTCTACCTCTCTCTCTTTCTCTCTCTATCTTTCTCTCTCTTTCTCTCTTTCTAACTCTATCTCTATCTACCTCTCTCTCTTTCTCACTCTATCTCTCTCTACCTCTCTGGCTCTCTCTCTTTCTCTCTCTTTCTCTCTATCTCACTCTATCTCTCTCTACCTCTCTCTCTATCTCTCTCTTTCTCTCTTTCTAACTCTATCTCTATCTACCTCTCTCTCTTTCTCACTCTATCTCTCTCTACCTCTCTCTCTCTCTCTCTCTCTCTCTCTCTCTCTCTCTCTCTCTCTCTCTCTCTCCCTCTCTCTCTCTCTCTCTCTTTCTCTCTTTCTAACTCTATCTCTATCTACCTCTCTCTCTTTCTCACTCTATCTCTCTCTACCTCTCTGGCTCTCTCTCTTTCTCTCTCTTTCTCTCTATCTCACTCTATCTCTCTCTACCTCTCTCTCTATCTCTCTCTTTCTCTCTTTCTCACTCTATTGCACTCTATCTCTCTATCTCTCTATCTCTCTCTTTCTCTCTTTCTCACTCTATCGCACTCTATCTCTCTATCTCTCTCTTTCTCTCTTTCTCACTCTATCGCACTCTATCTATCTCTCTCTTTCCCTCTTTCTCTCTTTGTTTCTCTCTCTTGTTTATCCCTCTCTATCTCTCTCTCCATCTCTCTTTCTCTCTTTGTTTCTCTCTCTTCTTTGTCCTTTATATATCTCTCTCCCTTTCTCTATCTCTTTCTCAATTCTCACTCTCTTTCTCTCTCTATCTCTCTTTTTCTCTCTTGTTTGCCCCTCTTTATCTATCTCTCTCTCCATCTCTCTTTTTTCTCTCTCTTGTTTGTCCCTCTTTATCCCTCTCTCTTTCTCACTTTATTTCTCTCTTGTTTGTCCCTCTTTAGATATCTCTCTCTTTCTCTCTATCTCACTCTATCTCTCTTTTTCTCTCTATCTCACTCATTCTCTCTCTATCTCTCTTTCGCTCTCTCCCTCTTTTTCTCTCTTGTTTATCCCTCTTTATCTATCTCTCTCGCCATCTCTCTTTCTCTCTTTGTTTCTCTCTCTTGTTTGTCCCTTTTTATTAGGCATCGGGGATCGGATCGTTCGAATCTTGATTAATAGATTCGAACGAACACAAGCCGATTCGAACGATTTGTTCGAATCTTTCGATCGGACAAACCCTTTGTTCGTGTTCGATCGAAAGTTTCGAACGAACAAATTGGGTTGTTCGTGTTCGATTGCCATTTGTTCAACCTTGTTCGAACAAGTTCGAACAATTTCGAACAAATGGCCATCGGCACCAGCGACACTCTCTGGCCGGCACAGGCGGACGCTGGCGGCCGCTGGCCGGCGCTGGCGGCCGCTTGCCGGCGCTGGCGGCCGCTTGCCGGGGCTGGCGGCTTCTGGTCGGCGCTAGTGGCCGCTGGCCCGCGCTATCGGTGGCTGGATGGTTGTTGGCTCGTGCTGGGCGGCCGCTGGCGGCGGCTGGATGGTCGCTGGCTGGCGCTGGGCGGATGCTGGCCGGCGCTGGCGGCAGCTGAATGGTTTCTGGCTGGCGCTGGGCGGACGCTGGCGGGTGCTGGGCGCAGCTGGCCGGTGCTGGCCAGCGCTGGCCGCCGCTGGCGCCGCCTGATTCGAACATTCGATTCGATCCGATTCAAACAACGTGTTCGAATCGGATCTTATTCAAACATTCGATTTGAACAGCCACCTTGTTCGAACAATCTGATCCGAACAGAGTCTCAGATCGGGTTCGGATCGGATCTGAACCGGGCAGATCGGTGTTCAGATTCGATCGTTCGAATGCCCAATCCGATTGAACATTCGAACGATCTGTCTGAATCCCCGAAGCCTACTTTTTATCTATCTCTCTATCTCTTTCTATCTCTCTCCTTCCCTCTTTCTCTCTCTCTCTTTTTTTCTCTTGTTTGTTCATCCTTATCTATATCTCTCTCCATCTCTCCTTTTCTCTTTGTTTCTCTCTATTGTTTGTCCTCTTTATCTATCTATCTATCTCTCTTTCTCACTCTGTTTCTCTCTCTATCTCTTTTTCTCTCTAGTTTGTCCCTCTCTATCTATCTCCCTCTTTCTCTCTATATCACTCTATTTCACTCTATCTCTTTCTATCTCTCTCCTTCCCTCTTTCTCTCTCTCTCTCTTTTGTTTGTCCCGCTTTAGCTATCTCGCTCTTTCTATCTATCTCACTCTATAGCCCTCTATCTCTCTCTATCTCTCTCTTTCCCTCTTTTTTCCCTCTCTTTTCCTCTCTTTTTGTCCCTTTTTATCTATCTCTCTCTTCATCTATCTTTGTCTCTTTCTTTCTCTCTGTTGTTTGTCCTCTTTATCTATCTCTCTCTCTTTCTCACTCTCTTTCTCTCTCTGTCTCTCTTTTTCTCTCTTGTTTTCCCCTCTTTAATTATCTCTCTCTGCATCTCTCTTTTTCTCTTTGTTTCGCTCTCTTGGTTGTCCCTCTTATAGTGCAGGGACGCGGACGGGACGGGACGCGAACGGGACGGGACACGAACGGGACGGGACAAAATTCGTCCCGTCCTACGTCCAATTTTAGCATAGGGACGAAGGGCAGGACGGTTTTTCATCCACTGACAAAAAAACCGTCCCGTCAAATAATCTCGGGGTGGTTTTTCGTCCCATCCAGGCTCAGAACCGTCCCGTCCTTCATTCCAAACGGAAAAATATAATATAGTAGTATTTTTAATTATAAGCTTTCCTCTTTGAAACGTAATTACGTAAAGTCTCCCACGCGGCGCAGGGTGATCCTCTAAAGGAAGGAAGAAGAAGAAGATTTAGGGCATCCTCTGGAACTCTGAAGGAAGAAGAAGACCACCAGGCGCAAGGTGATCCTCCACCGCTTCTTTGACGTCGAGGCATGTTTGCTGCTTGAGTGTCTCCGAATATTCTCCTCCGTCTCCATCTCTTTCAATGGCTTAATTATTAAGTCTCTGTATTGCATCCCATTTTTTCATAGTTAGATTGATTCCGTTCCTCTACGCAATCAAGCAATTTGTGCATTTGTGTGTTTGTGTCGTGATCATTGCACTAACATCTTTTGTATATAAAATCTGTGGAATTCCAAAACGTACAATTCGAAAAATCTGTCTATGATTGTATTGGGACATTTTTATTGGGGGAGCGATTGAAAATTTAAACGTCTTTGCTTGGGCTTAATGTTCCTGAAATGTTCGACATCAGTTATTATTTGATTTTTTCCCTTGGAACGTTGTCTTGAGACCAAGTAATTTCGTTGTCTTGACTGGATTTTGTATGATTTTTTTTCATTATTTTATATAGTATTTTTTCGTTAGATCTCTAAATTTTTAACAATAATCCCCCTACATCGCATGATATTTGGGGTTCAAATATTACTATTCCTCTCTTACCCATTAAACCAGCATTTATTTCTTACTCACACAGCCACGCAAAAACGATATTCGGTGAGTTTTCTGAAATACAATGGATTCTCACAAGCATAGTGTTGTGGAATCTGTAATGGAAGGTTCAAAATTTATCACAATTTAATTTCATAAATTTTTATTTTTCAGTTTTCTACTAAATATTTTCCTTATGTATATTGTCTTCCAATTGTATCTCCACGTATCACAAGAAAATTTATAATTTAAAATCAAATTTCTAAAAGATTTTTTGTCAAAAATATTTAGGGAAAGTGATAGAAGGAAGAATACAATGAATATTTAAGGAAAGTCATATCAATTGCCACCATATTTTTAACTTTGAGTTCATTTATAAATTCAGTAAAATAAATGTACTGATGTTGGTTTTCTAAAAAAAAAAAGAGTCTTTTCATTTTAATAAGCGATGAGTAATATAGAGATATCATGTGTCTGTAATGTGGAATAGGGATATTGAAACATAGTAACTGGTCATCATCTAAGACCATGCATTAGCCAGAACTACATTGAGAGACATGAGTTTCCTCCTCAGATCATCTCCCATATTCTAGAAGTTTGGATTTGACCTTTTTGAGGTCTGAAATCACTAACATCATTTGAATAACTCTCTTGGAGATTTTAGAATATATCTTGGGTTTTACTATTGAAACTAGGTAATCCATTGTCCACTGTACCACCTGTTAGAAATGTATTTTTTTCGTGTTCGTCATGTAAATCTAATGCTAAAGGTGCTCTTTAATTCCTCTTTTCTTTATTTACGATTTGAAATCGACGCTTATGAGATTCATTACCGATACTTGATGATTTTAATAACTTTAAAACAGGATACTCCACTTTGTAATTCTTCTGTGTGTCCTTGATTAATTATTAGTTATACTAGTTTCATTTTGATAATTTTATGAGACATTTATGGAACAGGCGTTGAATGCAACATATCGTTTTTATACTAAGTGTGGTGGGAGATGACTCCATTTGAACAACGTGGAAAGAGTGTCTTTACTTTTTTTTATCTTTTAGTTCAATTTTCATTGTGGATTAACTCATATTGAGGACTATTATATTACATTTGCAAAATTGACTATTTAAAAGTGAACTTCTTCCATGTACTGTAATGCAATGATGAAGTGCTACTTCAACTTATTAATTCATTCTCTCCTAATTTAATTTTCGTTGTGGATGAACTGATCTTCAGGGCTTTAATCTTATCTTTCTAAAATCGACGATTTAAAATGAGCTACATCCATGTAAATTAATATAACGATGTTGTGGTAATTCAACTTATAAATTCTTTCTGACTTATGCAGTCTCCCCCATCCGCGGGTACCACCGGGTCGTGGTCATGCTCTTCACCTAGCTAAGTGGCCTTGGCTCCCCATTCTTGTGGCCTCTTTAGGGACTGAAATTTTTTTGTAATCAGGTATGTGCATTTTTCTTTGCTTTCTTTGATGGTTTGTTTATTCTATGGTGGTTTGTATGTTGATCGAGTATTTTTTTTTTTAAACTAAGTTTTTTTTTGAGAGACGATAACTTGTATGGGAGCCGGTTCATACGACATAATGATAAAATTCCTCTAATAATTTTAATGAAAACTTGTTGACTGATTATCTACCTTTCGTGGATTTATTTTCTTTGGAGAATTGTGTTGTCTAATTTTGATACTCTTAGTTTTGTTATTCATTGTGGTGTTCTGAAATTTTGAGTTGCATGTATTATCATGAAAAGGATTCTTCAAAATATTTTCCAAAATTCCAGTTTGACAGATTTTAATCGTAAATGTAAGTGACACGTATTTTACAACTGATTGCGTCTTGTTAATTACCTTGGTAGAGTAATGGAGTCTACATCTGCTACTACCCCAAAATCGACGGCTAAGGCTACGCCGTCGATGTCCACGGAGTGCATCCCAGTAGAGGTTGATGACAACATATCAACTCATAGCGGAAGACGCAATCTGCCTAAAGTTTTAGGTCAATTTGTTGAAGTTGCCCCGGACGAGTATCAGTTCACGCTTTGTCAGGCAAAGAACCCCATCTGTAAGGTCATCATAGAGAGGAATAAAGATAACAGCACAAAAAAAATTTGGAGACATGGAAAAAGTGCAGCGTAAATTTCACAATGAAATTAAGGGACTCAAGCTGAAGCAGAGAACCATTCTCCACTACGAACTACTCTCCCAGATGTTGTACTTACGCAGCATCACCGTGGAGCAGACGAAAGAAGAGTTCGTTAGGTTCATCTGTGACAACGATCTTCCTTGGCGTCTTGTGAAGAAGAAGTCTTTCCGAAGAGTGTGGTTCTATGGGCCATAGGTGGTTGGGAACATCCCTGGTCCGGATGCGGTCAAGGCGACGGCTGAAAGGATGTACAGAGAAGTCCAAGGGAAGCTGGTGGAGATGTTTGCCAATGTCTCTAGCGTCTCACTTACCGTGGATGCTTGGACATCCCAAAATAACATCGCCCTTCTAGGAATCACAGCCCATTGGATCAACAGTGACTGGAAGCTATGTGAGCTTCTTCTTGGATTGTGACAGTTCAAGGGACCCCATAGCAGCTTGAACTTAGTGATGATCATCGTGGAAGTTGCATATCAATACGGCATCGAGTCGAAGCTATGTGCCATCACCACAAACAATGTGTCCAACGACAGAACAATGGTGGCCTCCATTGTGGATCAACTGTAGACAGTAAACCCCCAATTCACCATGGACCGACATGCACCATGCGTTGCCCATGTACTGAACCTTGTAGTCTAGGCCAAACTCAAGGTCATTCCCAATCTAGAACCTCTTGGTACTAATACGCTACGTGTCCGAGATCTTCTCCCAATAACACCGTTGGACACGGATGACCCAACTGATTCACAAGTTGACGAAGATACTACAAAAATAGTTTCACCTTTGGGAGAAGTTGTTTCACGCGTGAAAGCCATTGTCAATGTCATTCAAGGATCCACACGTCGTATGGAAAAATATGGTTATGAGGTTACTTTTGACCTATTTCAGGAGGACTTGGAGTTGATTGACGAATACCTATGCATCCTTGGCCCATTGTGCCAGGGAACTGACTTTGTGTGTTCGGTGAAGAAATTGCCGATAACTGAAGTAACGTCATTGGTCGCAAAGCCGAAGAATCACCTTGAGCATGGTACGAACAATGCAGGGGCAACATTGGATGTTGAGTGACAGAATACCCTGCGGTCAACATGTGGTGCTATGCATAACAAGTTGACACAGTATGCAATGGTACTTTGGGGCAATAATACCATTGCTACAACGGCAACATTAGATCCATTCTCAAAATTAGAGGTTGTCGATCAGTCATGTCAACAAAGTGTGCTTTCCTATCTTGGCAGTCTATTGGATTATGAAGCTATGACAAAAGCAGCTTAATGTGTCTCAGAGCAGGGAGTGTTGTCAAAAAGTCACCGTTCGACACAATATGTTTCGTCCAAGCGATAATATACGCGTTCGCGCAGTCGTCAACGACCACGATCAACATTAAGGCAAGTGCTGGATAAGTATCTTAACATCCAAAGCAGTGATGAGGAGGATAATCCTCTAGGTTGGTGGAAGGATGTCGGAATGCGTCACTTGTCGAATTTGACAAAAATTGCTTGCCAATTTCCGGTCATGAGTCCGACCAGCGCATCGGTGGAGCAGCTTTTTTCAATCGGCCGAGGCATCACAATGTACCGAAGCTCCCGCCTGGATGAAGAGAGCATTGAGATGTTAATGATGCTTCACGCATGGTTACATCGTGTAGAGTGGGACTCCTCTGACTCCTATGGTGACTCTGATGACGATGACAGCTCGGGTGCTGGTGCGTTATGTTCTATTGCTTTCCACCTTTTCAAAAACATGTTTCCTTTTACTGACTCTCTCTATTCCATGTTACAAAGTAACGGGGGGACAACATGATCACAGTGGACGGGTCTCATTCGCTCATACACTCTAACGTTCAATGTAAGTTACGCTTCTTTGTTACTCTCTCTCTATTTCATTTGCTGATTCATTCCATGTAACAGAATGTTGTCTTATCAAATGCATTTTAGATGACTGCAGACGGACGTCATGACAAAGTTAATATTTAATTTTATTGAATTTTTATGCCTTTATGGTTTTCATAGAGTTAGTTGTTCAAGTTCTTCACTTTGTTCAGATTTTGTTCTTTGAACTTTGACAATCAGGCTAAAATTTTAACTGGGATTTACGAATTGGATTTCTCATTACCATGTCATCTGCTCTTGATTGTGAAGATTAATATTTACTTTCACCGACTATTTATGCCTTTCTGGACTTCACAAAGTTCATAGTTTGTTACATTCTAGAATTACTTTCAATTATTTGCAGGATAAAACTAAATTGAGTGATAATTAAGGCTCACCGGGATCACTCTATTTACCTTTAGGAAGTGGCCGGCCTTTAGTCATGGGGGAGGCAGCTACGGTGCTTATCGGCCTCCCAGTTCATCGTCTTTTAATTAACGGGTTTTGCCCTTTGAAGACAATTCAGAATTTTTATCCTATACATCCAGAGAGATTTTATGGATCGATTTCTATGTGCACATCCTTAAACGGTTATAAACTCTGAATTTTGACCCTATACATTCAGTGCACGGATAATCTTTTCATCACTTATACGCTAACAAATGCTTTCAAAGAGCAATCTATACTCAGTTGAACATCTGAAAAGTTCTTGACTATTGTCGACCACAAGATATCATAAATGCCAAACCCTCAGAGCAAAACTCATGAACGGAGACAAGGGTTTTAAAATGACAATAAAAAGTGGAGGTAGAGCCATAAATGAATAACCGTAGCATTCTGAAATATATTTCCATTTGGAGAAAAAATTCATCATTTTTCTTTAAGAAAAAATTACCTGTTCTCTCCAAAAAAAAAAGGAAAAGTTACCTGTTTATTCTTGTTTCCAACAGCAGCAAGACCCACAAAGCGAGTAACATGCCTGGCATTATCATTTAAGAAAGGTTCCCGAGCATAAAATATGGAATTTGTTCCTGGAAAGTGATAACTGCCCATAGATATAAGTAAAAAAGTGATCACGAAGGTGTATTCACAGTTATACCAAATCAGTATAGCAGTTCTTCCTCTCGCACATCAATACATTTTATCTTATAGAATTTTTTTTTGATTCTTTCGTTACTTATCTGTGGCTATGATACTCGACACAATGTTATTTCAGTAATCAAAATTGAACCCATAAACATAATATTTTAATAGTGCAATATAATAATAAGTAATAATAACAAAAAAATCTTGTTACCTTCAGGGATGCTAGACTTAATTTCTCCATTTCTAAAATTAAGAAATCAAAATTGAACCAATACACATAATAATTCTCCATATCTATAATTAATTTTGATTAATTATACTCCCCAAGTAGATTTGATTAATTAAATTGCAAGGGGACTCAAGTGTAATAAAAAATACTTACCTTGCAGGACGGTTTTTTCGTCTAGGGACAAGTGTAATAATTAAATTTTGGGAATTAAATACAAATTCCGCCAATTTTTTCGTCCACATTCATCCGTCCACTGTCCACGACTTTTGGACGGACGAATTTTTTGTCCGAGAGGACGAAAATAGTCCCGTCCCATCGTCCGGTGGATGATTTTTCATCCGCATATTCATCCGAACCCCCTGGACGGGACAAATTTTTGTCCCTAGACGAAAAAACCGTCCCGTCCGCATCCCTGCACTATAATCCCTCTTTTTCTCTCTCTCTCTCTCTCTCTCTCTCTCTCTCTCTCTCTCTCTCTCTCTTTCTCTCTTTTGTTTGTCCCGCTTTAGCTATCTCGCTCTTTCTATCTATCTCACTCTATAGCCCTCTATCTCTCTCTATCTCTCTCTTTCCCTCTTTTTTCCCTCTCTTTTCCTCTCGTTTTTGTCCCTTTTTATCTATCTCTCTCTTCATCTATCTTTGTCTCTTTCTTTCTCTCTGTTGTTTGTCCTCTTTATCTATCTCTCTCTCTTTCTCACTCTCTTTCTCTCTTTATCTCTCTTGTTTGCCCTTCTTTATCTATATCTCTCTCCATGTCTCTATTTTTGTTTGTTTCACTCTCTTTTTTGTCCCTCTTTTTGCTATCTCTCTCTTTTTCACTCTCTCTCTTTTTCTCTCTCTTGTTTGTCACTCTTTAGCTATCTCTCTCTTTCTCTCTCTTGTTTGTCCCTCTTTAGCTATCTCTCTCTTTCTCTCCATCTCACTCTATCACAACTAGTGCGAACCAAAAGTCGCAAGTTTTGAAACAAGATAAAGGGAAGAAATAAAGGGAGGTTTCTATGCATGGAAAATGATGATTAAAGGGATAAAATGTTAACCCCACTGCGCATCAACATCTGATCATCATGATCACAAAGATAATTCAATGGGCCGCATTCAAATATTCAAATCTATAACTGTTCTACAAGGGGGGAAAAATCCATCAGATTTTTCTTACAAAACCGTGTTTGAAATGGGGGATCAGAGACACAAAAGTGATGCAAGGGCTCCGAAAGGGAACCAAAAGTCACTAGTTTAAAAACAAGATAAAGGGTACAAATAAAGGCAGATTTCCATGCACGGATAATGATGATAAAACTGAGAAAACATTAACCCCATTACATATCAACATATGATCATTATGATCACAAAGATAATTCATGGGCCACATTGGAATATCCAAATCTATAAATGTTCTACAAGAGGGGAAAAACCCATCAGATTTTTCTCAGAAAACTGCGCTTTAAGTTGGAGATCAGAGACATAAAAGTGATGCAAGACTGACTGCCGCCCTCGACAGACCACCGCCAGCGACCGCCAGTGCTGCACTACTAGCCACGGGCAGTCCCCGACAAGCCCCTGACCATTTGGTCAAACTTGTTCAAACAGTTTGAACAAATGGCTGATCGAACACGAATGAACCAAATTGTTTATTCGAAACTTTCGATCAAACACGAACAAAGGGTATGTTCAATCAAAAGATTTGAACAGATCAGTTCGAATTAGCAGTTGTTCGTTCAAATCTTTCGATCAAGATTAGAACGATCAGAGCCGATCCGAATCCCAATGCCTACTCTCTCTTTCTCTCTTTCTTACTCTCTTTCTCTCTCTACCTCTCTTTTTTCTCTTTCTCTCTCTGTTTCTCTCTCTTGTTTGTCCCTCTTTATCTATCTCTCTCTCCATCTCTCTCTCCATCTCTCTTTCTCTCTCTCTCTCTCTCTCTCTCTTGTTTTTCCCTCTTTATCTATCTCTCTCTCCATCTCTCTTTCTCTCTCTTGTTTGTCCCTCTTTATCTATCTCTCTCTCCATCTCTCTTTCTCTCTCTTGTTTGTCCCTCTTTATTTATCTCTCTCTCCATCTCTCTTTCTCTCTCTTGTTTGTCCCTCTTTATTTATCTCTCTATCTTTCTCTATATTTCTCCATTTTTTTCTATTTCTCTCTCTTTCTCTCTCTTGTTTGTCCCTCTTTATCTATCTCTCTCTTTCTCTCTTTCTATCTCTTGTTTGTCCCCTTTTATCTATATCTCTCTCTTTCTCTCTCTTTTTTGCCCCTCTTTATCTATCTCTCTCTTTCTCTCTCTTGGTTGTCCCTCTATATCTAACTCTCTCTTTCTCTCTTTCTCTCTTTCTCCCCTTTGTTTTTCTCCCTTTTATCTATTTTTCTCTCTTGTTTGTCCCTCTTTGTCTATCTCTCTCTCTTTCTCTTTCTCTTTCTTGTTTGTCCCTCTTCGCCTTTCCCTCTCTTTTTCTCTTTCTCTCTCATCCTCTTTCTCTCTGTTGTTTGTCCCTCTTTGTCTATATGTCTCTTTTTCTCTCTCTCTCTTTCTCCCTTTTCGTCTCTTGTTTGCCCCTCTTTATGTATCTCTCTTTTTATCTCTTTATCTCTCTCTATTTCTCTTTCTCTCTCTTCCTCTATCTTTCTATTGTTTGTTCCTTTTTGTCTATCTGCCTCTCTTTCTCTTTCTCTCTCTTTTTCTCTCTCTCTTTCTTCCTCATTCTCTCTCTTGTTTGCCCCTCTTTATCTCTCTCTCTTTCTTTTTCTCTCTCTCCCTCTTTCTCTCTCTTGTTTTTCCCTCTTTGTCTATCTCTCTCTTTCTTCCTCTTTCTCTCTCTTGCTTGTCCCTCTTTGTCTATCTCTCTCTTTATCTTTCTCTCTCCTTTTCTTTTTCTCTTTCTCCCTCTTTCTCCATCTTGTTTGTCCCTCTTTGTCTATCTGTCTCATTCTCGTTCTTTCTCTCTTTTTCTCTCTCCATCTCGCTCTCATTCTCTTTCTTATTCTCCCTTTCTCTCTCCCTCTTTCTCGTTCTCTCTCTCTCTCTCTCCCTCTAGATAACATGATAAATGAACATATATTTTCATACATTTTAGATGTTTTATTATTTTTAATTTATAATTTGTCATGTTATTATTTGAATGAACCAAATATTTATGCATTAGTTAGAAATTCTAACTTTTGCACATTATGATTATTTTTCACTAACTTCATTGACTTCTATGAAGTCAATCAGTTTGATTAATGATGAGTATTTTATAGTTCCAAATGTGCAGAAATTTAAAGGAATTAGAAGATACAATTCTTAGGAAATCGGAGGATTTTTGGGAGCTTAGTGATTATCAAAATGGGCGGCAAATGATGAAACGGTGTTGTGGGCTTTTAAAGGAGAGATCAGAGGGGCTTGGGCCACAACCTGACCTACCTATTGGGCCTTCAAACACCTTACAAAAGAAACAAACTGGAAATTACAAGGCAAAGCTCTCAACCAATGGAGAAAAAGAGGCAAAATGGCAAGCAAAGAGAATAGATAATGCCCAAAGGAGTATTTTAGTAATTCTTCCAATGTATAAATAGACTTTTTCTAGATTGTTCCTAATTTGTTTTGGAATTTTTCAATGCAGAAAGTAATTTTTCTGATTTTTTTGATTTTTTCTCTTTTATTTCTATTTGTTAATAATTTTTAAATACCAAAAATATGGTATTTACCTACTTTGGAGAACACCAGAGCGCCAGCAATGGCGGCGGCGGAGCGGCGACAGTAGCGGCGACGGAGCGGCGGCAATGGTGGAGCGGCAAGAGGCCGGAGCGACAGCGGCGGTGGCGGCAGCCGAGTGGCGGCAGCGGCAGCCGCGGTGGAGCGGTGGCAGTAGAGCGGCGACGTCAGAGCAATGGCAGCGGCGGCGGAGCGACGACGGCGGAACGGCGGCGGTGGCAGGCTAAATGGGTTGGCGGGCCTGGGGTGGCCCGTATAGGGCTGGCCTTATGATTTAACACGACGATCAGAATTGATACCTCATGTTACGTCAAGATGATAAACACAAAATGCAATGTTAATGATGTGGAATATTAAGATGATTTGAGAAAATAACAACAAGAAGTACATTGATCGTCGAATGATCCGAGATACAGATCAACTATACGACACGTGACGGGTATTGTCACAATCAAGCTCCAAATGATCCGAGTAACCAACTCGAAGAGACAACATAGCGGGGGACAAACTTCGTCCAAGCGCGTCCACAGCGTCACTGCGAACAACGCCAGTCCGGCACCGTCAATAAGAAACTCTATCACAAAAATATTGGCTAGTCCTAAACACGTATAATTTCACTCGCGCAGAGGAGCAATCAAAATCAGCACTGAAAGACGTAACAACACCGTAAAACAAAGGGGACGAGCGGGATATAGAACCTGCGGGTTGGAATCCAGATGCTTGGATCAGCCCACGTTCAGCAGGGTTGATGGTGGAAGTTGTGAGGGGCTTGTGATATAGCAATTTGGAGTATTGTAGACTTCAGAGTAGATCATTTGCAGACACCGTGAGCGATTGACGTCCAAGGGCAATAGCTGCTGACTATAAGCAACGTATTTAAGATAAAACTGTTGGGTTCTAGAGGCCTAGATCTGGATGAACAAATCAAAACGATGCGCATCGGAAGTCTTTTCCAAATCGAACGGCATCAACAAAAATCATTGAAACAATGTACCTTTGCACAAATCTCATTCGTGATTTCTTCGATCCCGGAGCTGCTCAAATGTGCAGCCTCTAGACGTATCCACGCGGCCCTTGGCACGTCGGATCTCCTCCTTCTCGTTGACGAGCCCCGTTCTTTCTCATTCGGCGTTGTTACGTCATCTTGATCACATCAAGGATGGAGAGGGGGTGTGGGGAAAATGGAGAAGAAGGGGAAAGGCCCCTGAACAATTCTGGCCTGTGTGAATTTTGTTCAGAGCCTTCCCCTATTCATACTAAGTGGGTATTTTTCATAAAAACCCCCAAAACTTAATTATATCTTCTAACATCCAAAAGACCATTTGCGTGTGACCCTCTAGGCCCATGTATCAGTCTAGTTAATGACTCCAGCGGCCCAATAACCTTTATTGGCCTTCCAAATTAATTAACTATATCATCATATAGATTAATTAACATCGGATCGATTTAACCCAATCGATAGGTCGAGACTCCGACACGTGGGGTACCAAGCTACACCTTGTGTCCTAGAAGATACAAAGGAGTGTGTATCGACTCACTCATGGAACCTGTTCATCATCAGTTACCGTGTATGTATAATCCCTCATCCACTTGACTCTCCTTGGACGACTTAGGGTATGGTCAACTGTCAAACCCTAATGGGTCATCCGAGTTAGTACTGATGCATTTGGAAATCATCGGAGAACTCTTCTCCGATATTTCACTACCTTGGCCACGGACTTCATTGCATCATCTTCCTTGAGTTGTCACCTCTTATACCGAGGGTGGAGGATCCCATCTTGACCACTCAATCGTCTTCGTGTACTTCTTGATGCACCCGAACTAAGACCGTTTAGAATCCCATGATTAGAGACTCATTGGCCATAGCCAAAGTACAACCGTCCGTCCACAAGACGTCTTTCGTGTCTCAGGTCTAAGGACCCCTTACACAACCGTGACGTGAATCAACCTTATTGAAAGTTCGGTATAATACCATTCAGGGATTCGTACGGATCAATTCAGTGAACTCTTTCCACTAAAGAGCACCCACTATCTATCCTTAGTGTCGCCACACTAATGGCTACGGGACCGGCCATACTCATCATATGAGTGAGGCTAGATAGTGCTATTCTATCCGGATACTTCGATGTCCTTCTCGCGTATCCTTCGAATAGGAATGTTTAGAACACATGCTTAAAGACTAGTGATCTCCGTATTACGATCTCATCGTAATTCATTAAGTTCGATCATGTATTCATGGACTTCATTATACGCATCACACGTGCACTATAATGAATATGTTCTATTTAATGAATATGGAACGAGATGTGGAATGTGTGATTGGCTTGCCGGCCATATATATTTCCATCAAATACGATGTCTCTTAGATAGATAAAATCCACCTCCAAAGGTAGATCAAAGTAGGCTCATTCTTCCCAAGCCCGATGGGTCGACAGGAGAATTTTGAACAGAATCAGCAAAAGAACAGCTCAAGCAATCCCAACAGAAAGGAGGAGTTGCCCATAAGCCTGGTCGATGGTCCGTTAAATGGTTCTCTATCGAGGGGAACAGATGAAGAGAAGTGAACCAGCCAAAGATCGGAAAACGACGGCTGATAGGGCCACGGGCGGTGAATTTGAACAACGACCAAATTCTCCACCGTGGTTGATTCAATAGGGGAAGATTGCAGCGAAAACCTTATCAGATAAACTCAAGGCGGAGCCAAATATCCCTTTCGATCGGTACCAAATTGATACCACTTTCTGATACAAAATGTCGTCACATAGTCCATTGATTGGTAGAATACAGCTTCTGAAATCGCCAGAGGGAGAGAGAATGATCTTGCTAATCCATTGATTGGTACCAAATTGGATCGGTACCAAATTATCATCAGATAGTCTATTGATCAGTACCAAATTGTATCTTCGAGATGGAATTTTGATAGAGAAGGTAATTCGTATCAACAAATGTTCATCTCACAGGAGAAACCGTTCGTTAATCAGTAAATCCGCGACTGAATGATCATGCTATCGAAAAGGGACCACTCAGCCGATGGAATTACGCAACAGTCACAGCTCAATCCTCGAGCGATGAGGAGAGAACACCAATGAGTGAATTTTAGATAGAGAAACACATTCACAACCCGCCTCTTCCACAAACAAACTCAGTTGTAGCATGTCTTCTTCTGTGATTTCATGTTCTGAATCAGACCTCAGAGATGCATTGAAGAGACGGAGGACAATGAGAGATTCAGGAGATGAACTATCAATGTCAGAATCCCAATCGAGAGGAAGCGAACGGGACTTTCAATGAGAAAATCCTTCGTCGAAAAAAATCGACGAAGGAACAAAATAAAACACCTTCTTATTCAACGAGAACAAAGAAAAAAATAATAACCAACGACAACAAGATCAGGATTCAACAAGACATAAGCTTCTGGCCTCCACGTCCACTCCTCCCACTTCTTTATAGAGGAGGGGGTGGAAGTTATGGAGGCTCAATTGGGCCTCTCTTTTTAAGGAGAAGGCCTATTGGGCCTTCCCCTTAAAAGGGATCTTTAGGGGGAGAAGAAGCCCAACAAGGAATTCCTCCCCCTAAAGATGACACTTAAACATGATTAAAAATAAAACACGTACGAGGAGGGAGGCTGGTACGCACGCAGGAGGGGCCTTCTGACAATCCAAAGAGGACAAAAGAATAAAAGAATGTAAAGATACACGACGCGAAGTGGTAAGTCGATGTCACTTCTCAAGTTTGGAAGTGGAACTGTAGATTCTTCGCGTCCGGCCGGGCTTCATGATGTGGCTGGCGACGAATCGGGGTGTGATCGACTGGATGGTCCTCCATCACCTTAGTGGGTCAGCCCACTAAGGTTAGCCCAATTTGGCTAAAGTAAAGGCTTAGCCAAATGGGCTTAAGCCTTATTGGGCTTAACCCAATGGTCATGACTTAGCCGATTTGGCTAAGTCCTACAAAGGGCTTCCCTGTGGCCTACTGTCATGTGCGCTGCCCGCGCGTGGACTGGTGGGCAGAGAGCTGTCCCTGCCGCACATATACAGCATGGCACCCCACACCACCGCACGGTGGCGGCTAAAGGACAGAAAATTTGAATTTCAAAAGGATAAAAATGATATTTTAATGCAATTTTTTTAGGAACTCGAAGTGGGGAATGCGCAAGGATCTAGAGAGAGATAGGGAGATATTTTAGAGGGAGAAATAAACATTTTTAGAGAGATAAAATGTTTAAATGAGAGGATAGAGAGAGAAAATGATGAGATAGAGAGAAAATGGAGAGATGGTGTACAGAGAGTTTGAAAGGGAATTTGAAGCTGTAGATGAAGGAGATTTTTTATGAAATTTTGGGGGGATAAACTGTGGATATAGATGAAGATCTAGATAGAGAAATAACATATTCTTGAGAGAGATAAAGGGCTGAAATGAGGAGAAAGAGAGAGAAAATGAAGAGAGAGTGTAGAAGGAGTTTGAGATAGAATTTGGATGTGCAAATGAAGAAGATTTTTTGTGAAATTTTTAGGGGATTAACTATGTATATAGATGAAGAAGTGAGAGAAAAAACCTATTTTAGAGAGAGAAAGTAGAGAAAATGAGTGTTTAGAGTGGGAAAGTGATGGATTTTAAGGGTAAATGGATGGGAAATGATGTAGAAAGTAGAAATCTAGGATCCTAAAGCCTCAATGCAAGTTTACTGAGCCCTCAATGCTTCCTCTCAAGTATGGGTACTTATATTTTGCCAGGATCAGGAATTTTTTAATGCAAACAAGAGACGAGATTAAGAGAAAACTTCAATAAACTTACATTAAGCAGGTTGAACAGCCTGGATTCTGAAAAATGCCTTGTCCCGCTGGCCAGCCACTTGCTAAAGCACGTCCAGAATGAGGGAAAATGAGGGAGAAAAATTCTATTTATACATTTGAAGAATTACTAAAATACCCCTTTGAGCATTATCTATTCTCTTTTCTTGCCATTTTGCCTCTTTTTCTCCATTGGTTGAGAGCTTTGCCTTGTAATTTCCAGTTTGTTTCTTTTGTAAGGTATTTGAAGGCCCAATAGGTAGGTCAGGTCATGGCCCAAGCCCCTCTGATCTCTCCTTTAAAAGCTCACAACACCGTTTCATCATTTGCCGCCCATTTTGATAATCACTAAGCTCCCAAAAATCCTCCAATTTCCTAAGAACTGTATTTTCTAATTCCTTTAAATTTCTGCACATTTGGAACTATAAAATACTCATCATTAATCAAACTGATTGACTTCATAGAAGTCAATGAAGTTAGTGAAAAATAATCGTAATGTGCAAAAGTTGGAATTTCTAGCTAATGCATAAATATTTGGTTAATTCAAATAATAACATGATAAATTATAAATTAAGAATACTAAAAACATATAAAATGTATGAAAATATATGTTCATTTATCATGTTATCACCTCTCTTTCTCCCTCTTTTGCTCGCTCTTTCTCTCTCTTTTGTCCGCTCTTTCTCTCTCTCTCTCTCTTTTGTTCTCTCTCTCTCTCTCTCTCTTTCTCTCTCTTTTGCTCGCTCTCTCTCTTTCTCTTTCTTCCTCTTTCTCTCTCTTGCTTGTCCTTGTTTGTCTATCTCTCTCTTTCTCTTTCTTTCTATGTTTCTCTCTCTCCATCTCGCTCTCATTCTCTATCTTATTCTCCCTTTCTCTCTCCCTCTTTCTCGTTCTCTCTCCCTCTCTTTTGCTCGCTCTTTCTCTCTCTTTTGTACGCTCTTTCTCTCTCTTTCTTCCTCTTTCTCTCTCTTGCTTTTCCTTCTTTGTCTATCTCTCTCTTTCTCTTTCTCTCTCTTTCTCTCTTTATTTTTCTCTCTTGTTTGTCCCTCTTTGTCTATCTGTCTCATTCTCTTTCTTTCTCTCTTTCTCTCTCTACGTCTCGCTCTCTCTCTTTCTCTCTCTTTCTTCTTTCTCTCTCTTGATTTTCCTTCTTTGTCTATCTCTCTCTTTCTCTTTCTCTCTCTTTTTCTCTTTCTCTTTTTCTCTCTCTCTCTCTTTATTTTTCTCTCTTGTTTGTCCCTCTTTGTCTATCTGTGTCATTATCTTTCTTTCTCTCTTTCTCTCTCTCCGTCTCGCTCTCATTCTCTGTCTTATTCTCCCTTTCTCTCTTTGTCTTTCTCTCTCCCTCTCTTTCTCTTTCTTTCGCTCTCTTTTGCTCGCTCTTTCTCTCTTTTGTCCGCTCTTTCTCTCTCTCTCTCTCTCTCTCTCTCTCTCTCTCTCTCTCTTTTGCTCGCTCTTTTTCTCTCTTTTGCTTGCTCTCTTTCTCTCTCTTTCTCTCTCTTTTGCTCGATTTCTCTCTTTTGCTTGCTTTCTCTCTTTCTCTCTCGTTAGCTCTCTTCTGCTCGCTCTTTCTCTCTCTCTCACACTCTCTCTCTCTCTCTTACTCATTCTCTCTTTTTTTGCATCTCTTTCTCTTTTTCTTTTTATGTCTCTCTCTGTTGAAGAATGAAGAAGAGAATAGACGATGACGAATGCTGAAACTAGGAAGATATTGAAGAAATAGAAGTGATGAAAGTATATTGATCTTCAGTGTCTTAAACAGGTTATGCACCACACTATTTATAGTGGTGAAAATGTCTTAGTTTATACACTCGAGAAAAGGAATTTGAATGAACTCCGCCGTCGTGATACGACGATGGTTATCATGGCGGAAGATGGCGGTGGCGCTGGGTGGCAGATGGTGATGACGGCTGCCTTGACAGCTTAGGAGCAGGTGACGACTGATACTATACTGGCGGCAAGTGATGCAAGTGTGGCGGTTGGTCCTGTTGGACTATGTTGGAGCTCGTGTCCTGTCACTGACGTGTGACGTGACGGATGATGTTTGTCGATCCCTAGTGGAGAGGGGCAGTGAGGACGACGTGTTTGGGGACGCAGGGTTTGCTAGAGTTTCACTGACGGGTTTAGCATTTGGAGTTTGAGGTTCATCTGTCGGTGTTTATGAGCACGGCGGTGCAGATGCATGCTGTCTTTCTGGGGGGGAAGACGTATGTTGGTAGGGGTAGGTTGGATATAGGCGGCGTGAAGGGGTTGCGTGATTTGAATTGCTACATATTTTCATGAAAAATAACATCGCGAGAGATAATTATTTTGTTTGTACAAAGATTAATACATCCGTACTCGTGATGGCGAGAGTTGTACCCGAAGAAGATGCACCTCTCGAACTGAGAGCTTAATTTTGAAGTAGCATATGGCCTGAGGTTTGGGTAACACAAACATCCAAAATTCTTGAGAAAATTATAATTAGGGGGTTGAGAGTGGATTACCTCATACGGAGATCGGAAGTTCAATTGATCCATGGGAAGCCTATTGATGAGATAGGCGGTTGTAGCCGTTGCTTCGTCCCAGTAGTGTTGCGACACGGCTGCATGATGCATGAGCAAGAAGGCTGTCTCGATGACATGCATATGTTTCCGTTCTGCAACTCCATTCTGTTGATGAGCATGCGGGCAGGAGACTCGGTGCTAGATGCCTTCCATACAAAGATGTTGATGTAGGGACCTGTATTCTCCCCCCAGTCAGACTATAGAGCTTTGATCTTGTAATTGAACTGTCGCTCAACTGTCTTTTGGAATACAATAAAGGTTTCTAATAGGTCACTCTTCCTCTTGAGAGGAAATAACCAGGTATAACGAATAAATGTGTCAATGAAAGTGACGTAATAAGAGAAATTGAAATGCAAAATAACGGGGGCTGGCCCCCAAAGATCTGAGTTAAGTAACTCCAAAGGTTTGGGCAAAACATGATTAGACTGTTCATAAGATAACTGTTTTGCTTTGGACATGGCACGTGATTCACATATGCTATGTCTTGGTAAATCAGTTAATGGAACTCCAAAATGAGAGATGATATTTTTCAAAATCTTAAAGGCGGGATTGCCGAGTTGTTGATGCCATAGCTCGTAGGAGGCCTGCGCCGCAAATACTTGTGGTGGCTTTGACGCAACCAGATGATACAGCCCGTTCTGCACATCACCCTTGAGGAGGATTTCCCTTGTCTGTCAATCCTTGACAAAGCAGGTGTGAGGGTGAAATTCAACATATACGTTATTATCAAGAGTAAGTTGTCAAACAGACAGCAGATTTTCAGTGATTTTAGGGACAAATAAAATGTTTTGAAGTTGTATAGATTTCATGTGTTGATAAACTAGATTTACTAGTGGCTTTAATAGACAAACCTAATCCGTCTCCTATGTAAAGCTTATGTGTGTCGGAGTGGGGAGTGGATGGATTGACGATCTGCGGGTCTGCAGTGACGTGATGGCGGCTCCATTGTTGGGGTACCAATGAGTGGCATTAGCTGATGGTGTCGATGATGGTCCACCTGAAGACATGAAATAGGCCTAAACAGGTGGATAGTTGAATTTCGTGGTCGGATTAGGGGACCGATTCTGTGGAGTTCTTGGTCCAAACAGGTCGTGGCAGACATCAACCCGATGACCAATCTTTCCACATATTTGACATTTTGGACCTGTCCTGGTGGATTGATTTCCACCATGTCGACCACGCCCTCTATCGCGATTTCCTCTTCCCCAATTTTGCTTTAAGGACTGCTTAGTATGTGTCTGATTTGCTGTAGGAGGGGGCTGATCTTCAGTTTCCTCTTCGTCACCAAAAGTGGTTAGATTTTCTTCAGCTCGAAGCATGGCGACAATAGAATCAAACGAAAGAAAACTGGAATGTGTATTTACACTGGTTCTAAGCGCTTCATACTTGTGACCCAAGCATCGAAGTAGAATGAATTTCAATGCGCTCTCGTGGACTGTGTCCCATGTGGTGCCTAGAGATGTAGAGATATTGCGTATTTCTTGAACTAATTTATCGACTGTGCGCGTACTTATGTGGATATTATGTAGCTTGTTTGTTAACTCTATGACTCTTGCCTTTGAGCTTGAGGAGAGTTCATTGTTGAGGGTTCTCCATGCATCAATTGTTGTGACACTGTCTTGAATGACAGGGATAACACCGTTGCTTCTTGATGACATCAGGATTGCCATGACGGTCATTATCCTTTTTCCACCAGCTATTTTATGGATCTGAAAACATAGTTTCAGATGATGGTCTTTCATGAGTTAATGCTTACAAGCCCTTGAGCTATGATAGTGGCTTGCACACAGCGCTTCCACACCAGGTAGTTTGTCCGGGTGGGCTTGATTCTGATTTGTGGAATGTGAGACGCTGCAGCTTTTGCTGGCGATCGAGTTCTTCGTCGCCTTTGATGTTGGATAACTCCTTCATCTGAGGATGCATCTTCAGGGCTTGTCGGAGCGTTCTCTAATGCCATGTTGAAGAATGAAGAAGAGAATAGACGATGATGAATGCTGAAACTAGGAAGATATTGAAGAAACAGAAGCGATGAAAGTATATTGATCTTCAGTGTCTTAAACAGGTTATGCACCACACTATTTATAGTGGTGAAAATGTCTTAGTTTATACACTCGAGAAAAGGAATTTGAATGAACTCCGCCGTCGTGATACGACAATGGTTATCATGGCGGAAGATGGCAGTGGCGCTGGGTGGCAGGTGGTGATGACGGCTGCCTTGACAGCTTAGGAGCAGGTGACGACTGCTACTATACTGGCGGCAAGTGATGCAAGTGTGGCGGTTGGTCCTGTTGGACTATGTTGGAGCTTGTGTCCTTAACACTCTCTCTTTGCCTCTTTTTCTTCGCCTCATTTTGTGGTTGAATCTCTTTCGTTGTATCTGCTTCTTTCTCTCTCTTTCTTCGTCTCTTTCTCTCTCTCTCTTATGTCTCTTTTTCTCGTTCTCTCCTTTCTCTTCCTCTCTCTCAATATTTTTTTCTCTCTTTCTTTGTCTCTCTTTCTCTTTTTATTTCCCTTTCTCGCGTCTCCTAAATTATTTCACACACACACACACTCTCTCTTCTCTCTCTACTCTCTCTCCTGAGCCTCTCTTTCTCATCTATCTGACTATCTCTCTATATACATCACTCTCTTTCCTGAACTCTCTCTCCCCCGTCAATGTATCTCTCTATTCATCACTCTCTCTTCCCTGTCAATCTATCTCGATATTCAT
This sequence comes from Wolffia australiana, assembly GCF_029677425.1. Taxonomy (NCBI): domain Eukaryota; kingdom Viridiplantae; phylum Streptophyta; class Magnoliopsida; order Alismatales; family Araceae; genus Wolffia; species Wolffia australiana. Next base: position 9,789,277 of record NC_135845.1, read on the forward strand.
CACTCTCACTTCCCTGTCAATGTATCTCTCCATTCATCACTCTCTCTCCCCTGTCAATGTATCTCTCCATTCATCACTCTCTCTCCCCTGTCAATGTATCTCTCCATTCATCACTCTCTCACACACTCTATCTCTCTGTTTATGTATCTCTCTATTTATCACTCTCACAAACTCTCTCTCCCCTGTCAATGTATCTCTCTATTCATCACTCTCACAAACTCTCTCTCCCCTGTCAATGTATCTCTCTATTCATCACTCTCTCACACTCTCTCCCCTATCGATGTATCTCTCTATTCATTACTCTCTCACACTCTCTCTCCCCTGTCTATGTACTCTCTATTCATCACTCTTTCACACACTCTCTCTCTTGTCTATGTACTCTCTATTCATCACTCTTTCACACACTCTCTCTCTTGTCTATGTATCTCTCTATTCATCACTTTTTAACTCTCTCTCTCCTGTCTATGTATATCTCTATTCGTCAGTCTCGTGGACTCTCTCGTTCTCTCTCTCTCTCTCTCTCTCTCTCTCTTCATATCTCTCTATCTATCTTTCTTTTCCTCTACTTCTCTCCATCTATATGTCTCTTTTCCTCTCTCTGGCCATCTATCTGTCCATCTCCCTCACTCTCTCCATCTAACTATTTCTCTTCCTCTCTCTTTCCATCTATGTGTCTCTCTTACTCTATGTCCATCTATCAGTCTCTCTCCCTTGCCATCTAACTATCTCTCTTCCTCTCTCTTTCGATATATCTGTCTCTGATCTTCTCTCTTTCCATCTGTCTCTCGTTGAATCTCTCTCTGTATGTTTCTATCTTCATCTCTCTTTCTTTCCATCCATTTCTGTCTCGTTATCTCTCTCTGAAGAAGATTTTGTACTTCTCAAAGTCCTAAAACTGAGAATTCATCTTCTCAAAACTGTCAATTCATCGTCTTTATTTTTTCTTTATCTTTCCCAGCTCATTGTATGTTTCTATCTCACCATCTGTCTTGTACATACATCTGTCTACAAATCCATCTATCTGTCTATCTGAAAATATCTCTCCATATCTCTCTCTCTCTCTTTTCAAATGAACTTTAATTTAGTATAGGCAATTAACATCCAAGTAACCCATAAGTTTTATTTAAAGAACTTAAGTATACTCTATGGATGAAATTTTATGACTTTATACTGCAACTAAAATTTGTCAAATTTGATTATCTTTTGTCCGATGCTCTCATTGAAGTCAGATTATTCAGAATTCATCTACTCAATTTTTCTCAATTAATCTGGTGCTGAAGTTTTTCCTTCAATATTATTCATGATGATGATGGCAAAAATGAAATATGTTGAACCCGAGTAGTGGTGTTGGTTATCCACAAAGGAAAGTTGTTTCCTAAACTTGTGTTCAACCTACAAAATTGGTGTTATATGAAAATCAAAACTTAGATGACTTAGGTGGGAAACATTTATGCTTCTTGGACTAACTCCTCATGTTTTGTACTTATTCAAATGGACTTCTCATATAAATCCTACAAATGAGAATTTGTATCCTCAAGTTTTCTCAATTCAGAGGGTGTTGAGCTTTAACTTCTTTTATTTGATGATGATATGATATGTTTAAATTTATTGAATTGTGGTGTTGATTATTAAAAATGAGGTTTGACTTTTAACCCAGGCTTTAATCAGTAGAAATGGTTCTGTTGGAGTACTTCATGAAATTCATTTACCTCGACAAATATCCCCCAACAATAACTGATACCAGGCCAATACACTTGATTTGAGACTAAATGTGTTGATGCTTCACATAGATCTCTTGTGATGTTTTACGGACGTTTTCACGTTTAATATTTATTCCTCTACCATAAGTGATCTAAAGGGAGTTTTCATCAGAGAATTAACGGCAGATTATGACTACAAGCATATTATTTATCTCCCTGCCTAGTTAAGACCCAAGTTGGCATATACATTCATGTTATTTTACTTTTAGAAACATAGAATATTTATGAGAAATAGTCTTAGAAGTGTTGGTAAACCACGCATCAATCAAACAAGCCAATTGTGATACTTTTTATAATGCGTAAGTATACATTTTATAATGCATCATTCCCAATTGGATGACTGTTTAGGGTTTCACAATTGATCATGCTAGTAAGTCATTCTAGGAGTATCACACATATGAGGTTATTTGTACAGGAAAAAAGTTGATGAATTTATTTGTACCTGTTTTAAAACATGGTATTCACACCTCACTTGTTGACAGCTCAACCTATTAATTAGATTAATTCAATCTGTGAGTAATTAATTTATGTGATGGATATAGATGATTAACTACGTTTATAATAATGTATTAGGCTTATTAAGTTATAAGTTAGACTAATATTATGGTTTATTAGTGATTGGAGACTGCACATAAAGCCCAAGGATTTTTTAATTGTTTTTCTCAGGTATAAAAGACCAAGAGTCCCAATGTGTACTTTGACCATTAAGCTTGATTAAAACAGTGACATTAGACTTCTTGATGTATTTTATTGGATTCTTCACGAGTGCATTATTTTAAAGAACATGCAATTGGCAGAATTCGAATCATGACACCAAAAGCAAGTATGTCTATCTATGGCTTTGAATTATGCAGTTCAGATAAATTGAAGGTTGTTGTCTCTTGGAACTCCAACGAGACCTTTCAACCAAACAGATGGCATTATTTTACTTCCAATTGATCTCCTTTAAGCACAACTATGTACAGCAAGGCCACTGATTAATCAAATTAGTCCAACTGTCAAATATTCCTCACAGAAATATTAGTCAAATGCTTTAGAGACACTTGGTAGACCTATATTTGTGGCTCTTAGCTTGATAAATTTCTATGACACCCAAGTAAGGAAGAAGGAAAGAGAAAGCCTTCACAACTCAATTGCTTATTCTAAACCTCAAAACCATGAACCCAATTTTTTATTTTTTATTATGTTTAATCCATAATATTCAAATTATGCCGAGGTTTCTCTAGAAATCTTAATAGGAGGGCGAACAATCATGGGGGAGAGGAGTTTGAGATAAAAAAAATAGTGCGAGAAATTTATAAAGTTCCACGATAGAGAATAGAAAAGGGGGTGAAATTGACCTAATTACCCCAACATATTCAAAAAGCACAAATTGGATAACACGTTTCCACCTTCCATGTTTTCCTCTCAAACTCCCTCTGGTTTTCTCAAAACTTCAGATGATCTTAATTTTCTAAAATCAACTACCGGTTCATCTCAAATCTATGTAAGCCCACGATAATAAAACTAAATCTGATTTCGTCAGCTTAGTTCTACCCACAAATCACACAAGATCTATCTTTATAAATCTGACGATGGCCATACAAGATTAGATATATTCTGGTTTTCTGTCACTGAGAAACATATACTTGGGATGTTTGAAGGCCATCACTAGCAACCGGGCAGAAAAAGAAACAATAAAAAATGACTGTTTATGGGATATAACAATTAAGTAATAACCAAAATTGAAAAAATTGACCGAGAGGCCTGAGTCGACTAACCATAGAATCTGAATTCTCGAATGAAGTCAGTTGAGAAGCTTCGTTGACTTTCCACTGTTGACAAAAGTGGCGCTTTTGTCAAACCCATCACGAAGGAGAATTCTCACGGCCTCAAGCCCAGTCTGGTACATGAAGCTAAGCTGAAACCAGCAACTTAGAGGATCAGCTCATAAGCAAATCCGGTAAGCGAGGATGAGAAGAGAGAGCAAAAATAATAATGAAAATATGTGAATATGTCGTTGTCATTAAAAGTAAGAACACAAATTTAGAAAACATTTTTTTCGAATATAAATCACCGAGGAAGCTGAAATTTTGCAGAATAGTGAGTAAAACAGAGTGATAACGGATGAAGAATGCTGAGGTAAAATTCATGAGATAAAAGAAAATGAAACAAAAAACTAAAAGCAAAATTAGATAATGAAAGATACAGCTAGACTTTGATCAATCCGTAATAATAAAGAGAAAGGATAAAGTAGAGGATCGAAATAAATCATAAAATAGATAAATAAAAAAGCGGATATTAAACCAAGAAGAAATTAGAGAGGGAACCGGATGTATAATGACAATTAGACCTACAAATAAGAAAAAAAGAAATTTCAAAAAACAAAACATCACCTCTTCCAGTTCTTTCTTGTTGAAAGGTTTCAGAACATAACTTTTGGCCTCCATCTTTCCAGGTGGCCGGCCAATACCTACATTAAATACCCAGAATTTTAGTATTTTTTTATTGATAGACATAAATCTTTATGCATCATTACTAATCACAGAGAAGAGCTGTGTGAATGTGTACCGATTCTTAGACGAGGAAAATCTTTAACTCCTTTGAAGTGATGGATAACACTTCTCATTCTGTATCCAGAGAGACAAGGGATCAGATTACAAGTCCTGACCCCATATTTCTCTCTAACCACGATCATATACTATAGAATGAAACAGATGAAAAATTTATAAACCATCTCATGCAGAAAGTCTTAAACAACAAATAGCAGATATTATGATATTTGTATTCTAATATTTTATTAGAGTCAAAATTTTTCTTCAAGATATAGTCAATTTTTTCTTCAAAAAAATTATCTAGTTTTTTTTCCTTTTTTAACTATAGTTAACTTGAGCTTAACTCCAGTAGTATTGTAGAAGGATAATACTGAGACTTATTCTAAAGTAAGGAGTCATTTTGTATTGCATCTTCACAACAATCTTTTTATACTTATAAGTTGGCAGCCTAGTTAATTGCGGAATTCCACTTACAGTCAATCTCTTTAGACACAAGTTATTTTGATTTTTTCTTTTGACTTTTTGTCGTCTAGTTTGAATTTCTAAGAAAAAGACCAAACGAGAATCGTTTTCTTAATTTAAAAGGATATGAAGATTCTATCAATCGAAGAAACTCACCTCATCTCAACTGGATGAAATAAAAAGGAAAGCCTAAGAGCTTAACCACCTTAATCTCAACAAGATCAAAATAAGTAAAAAACATTATTTTAATAGTGACTGGAAGAAGTCAGAGAGGAAGAGTACCCATTGTGACCTCCATGTCCACCTTTGGGAAGCAACTTCAATGATGCAAATGGTAAATCTAGGTCATCATAAATCTACGGATAGAGAGATGTTCAGAATCCAAGGCAAACAGATATGGTTTAAAGAAGAGAAGATGGATAGGAATAAACAACCACAACAACTTGGTTCAAGGGTACTCTGAAATACGCCGCAATTGATGAAACCTGTTAAGGAGCATCAACGTTATATCAATATAAATTTTTTTCTCCAATGAAGTTTCACCGACGTAAATACTTACAGACTCACCACTTGCGTTCATAAAAGTTTGTGGTTTGGCAATCATAACTGGAGAATCTCCAATTTGTCCTGAAAAAACGAAAGGCATATTATGAATATAGTTCTATCCTAACTGGAAGCGTAATTTTACATTAATAATGTAATTTTAAAATATCACATCAAGCATGCATCTAATAACAAACCGTGAACCACCAATTATCCTTTTTATTAGACATAGCTTTGGACATTAGAAACTACTTTCACACCGAAGATCTAAAGACAATGAATTTGTGATATAAAACAGGTGCCAACGGATTGAATTTTTTTTTTGAAAAAAAAAAATTACTTGGGATGAGAGAGCCTTGAACTCTCGACCTCGGGACTCTTTACCTATGAGACCAACGCGCTAGCCAACGGATTGAAATGAATGT